>NW_028274808.1:127238467-127541497 GCF_037043125.1 Eumetopias jubatus | reverse complement strand
ACATACAAAAAAGGGTTAACTATGTAAAGTGACGGATGTGTTCATTATCTTGAACTTGGTAATCGTTCTATGTATATCCAGTCATTACATTGTACACTTTAAAAATATACAATTATATGGTGAGCACTGTGAATTGTGTAAGACTGTTGAATCACAAACCTGTACCTCTGAAATGAATAATATATTATATGTTAAAAAAAAGAAGAAGAAGAAGAAGATAGCAGGAGGGGAAGAATGAAGGGGGGGAAATCGGAGGGGGAGACAAACCATGAGAGACTATAGACTCTGAAAAACAAACTGAGGGTTCTAGAGGGGAGGGGGTGGGGGGATGGGTTAGCCTGGTGTTGGGTATTAAGGAAGGCATGTTCTGCATGGAGCACTGGGTGTTATACGCAAACAATGAATCATGGAACACTACATCAAAAACTAATGATGTAATGTATGGTGATTAACATAATAAAGAAAGTAAAAAAATAATTTTTAGAAATAATGAAATAAGCAAAATTTTGTACAGAAAAAATAAGACTGGAAGCAAATGGGTGAGAAATCTTTATATAATTTTTCCTTTTTTTCAAATATATATACATTTTCTAAATATATATATATATATATATATATATACAATTATATTTGTCAATTTTTCCTCAATAAAGTTGAGGGGAAAATTTACCCTGGAAAAAAGGCAGTGTAAAGTGAAGAAATTACTTCAACCTTTCAAGGTTTTCAAATATTTTTCTTATATATTTTACCCCTCTTTTATCTTCATTCTTAGCAGAAAACCCATAATTCCATTTTGAAATGTTCAAATTTAAAGGTAGAAGAGGACTATTTTGGCAAATTACCTTTGGACTAAATTGAAGGATGATACAGGATTTAGCCCAATGAAATATGACACTATATTTATTAAAGGGATCTTATAAGAATAGGAGATTAATTAACTAATAACAAGTATTTGCTTCTCACTAGGAGATAGGATGGTACATAGCTGCACTGTTGAATTTAAGAATGACCATCCAATATATTAATGATTAAATTATCTTCATTCATTTAATTTAACTCTATAGAGACCTATACATTTGTGGAATTATGTCAAATATTTTTGGAAATTAAGTAAGTAGTAAAAAATAGAGGAGGAAGGAAAGAAGGGAAGGCTAGTAAATGGGAAGACAAAGGAGGAAATTTAGGAAGCACAGGGCAAGGAATGAAAGGAGAAGGAATCTCTCCTGTGTGCCTTCTTTTATTCTGTTTACATTTTTCTAAATTGCATTACTTATACAATTTTCAGTTTTTATTTTATACATACATACACATTTCTTTAGGAAGATACATTCAGTTAAACTCTTTGTTTCTCTTGTTAACCAAAGGTCTGAAGTAAATTTCTTTTTCTTTAAATTATTTTAAATAATAACCCTTTACTAGCTAAATTTGATTCTATTTAACATCTAATTTTATACTTTTGTTAACAAAATTCTTCCTTTATATCACCCTTTAGAATGTTAGCCCCATTGAGAGCAGGGACCCCCTTCTTTCTTTTCCCTCTGTGTTTCTAACATCTGGACAGTGTTTGGTACATAGCAGGAGCTCAAATATCTGCTAATGCAAAAAAATGGAATAACACTGAATTCCACAATATTACGAAATGCCCCAGTTGTAAGACAAAGAGACATATCTAATGTCAATAATACCAGAGTAGGCTAACACAGGAAAGGGAGAGAGGAGGAAACAAAATAAAATAAGACAGTACTCTCTCAAAATAAGACAAAAAGTCAGGAATATAAAGCTCTTCACCAAAGAGCTTTATTCAGCCAGGTTTTTTTTAAAGATTTTATTTATTTATTTGAGAGAGAGAGAATGAGAGACAGAGAGCACAAGAGCGGGGAGGGTCAGAGGGAGAAGCAGATGCCCTGCTAAGCAGGGAGCCCGATGCCGGACTCCATCCTGGGACTCCAGAATCATGACCTGAGCCGAAGGCAGTCGCTTATCCAACTGAGCCAGCCAGGCGCCCTCAGCCAGTTTTTTTTTGTTTGTTTTTTATAGTTTTAGTATATCTTAAGTTAAAAATGGAGAAATGAGTAAACATTGCATATTTTAAAAAATTATTTGTTTCTAAAAATAGAATCTTAAAAAGAGCAACTCCATACACCATACCTCTCGATACAAGTGCTGGCAATGGCAAGAGAAGTTGCCATTCTTCAACTCAGGCACTTCTTTATATTTTCCTCTCTGAGCATAGGTAGAAGATATAACTATTCTGCCTTTTTAAAGATGAGTCTTCATCTTTCATTCCCTCAGGCATTATATACTTCCTTCATTCAGTATCTGAATTCTTTAGTCCAGAAAGGAAATTCTGTTTACTTGGGATCTGCTATTCCTTCATGGAAAATATTCTAGGTATAAGAAATGCTACACTTAAGTAAAGGGGTGTGCATTCTTCTTGGCTGAGTTTACATTTAAAACTATTATACAGAAGCATACAATCATCTTTAGGTTATGCAAATTTATAATAAGAAAATTCATTTAAAAAAAACTGTAGTAAGATTATGAATCATCCTTCCTTGAAGATAATATACTCTAACTTTTATAAACATTTCTTATGCTTTTCCTTTATAGCATTATTTTATATTGTTTGACGTCCCCAGGGGTACCAGGTAAGGATGCAAGTCATCGTTTTTTCACTCTTTTTTACTCTCTCATGAACTTCTGAAAAAAATTCTCCTGTATTACTAGTCGCAGCCCAAAGGCAAACTTTCAGATTTTTTCAAAATTGGTTTTTAGTTCAGAACCAATGTTAGAGAAGAAATGTGAAATTAAAAAAAAGAAGAAAAAGAAAAAAGAACAGCTGAAAATATCAGAAATATATTTAGTAATTACAATAATTTACTAATTATTTTCTTGTGAAATATCTTGTGAAATGACAAAAACATATTCAATAAGTAACTAAGTTCTGTATCTTTTGTTGTGCTATGATTTTTGGCTATGGTTTGTTTGCTTGCTTGCTTGCTTTGTTTTTTTCGTTTTGTATTCTTATCTCCCATTGTCTTTGGATGGCCACTATTCAAATTTAAGTCCATATCTTATAGAAATCATATTCTCAGTGTTTTAGAAATCATAAGGAATGATGATTCATCTAATCTAAAGGTCTTGCTTTATAGATAAAGAACCTGAGGTCTTGGGAGACTAGTTTCTGTGCAAAATACATTAAGAGCTAACACTTACAGTCCAATACTATATGCACGGCTGCAATCAGCCTTGTATTTGCACCTGCACCTCTTTAGAACTTTCTCCTCCTTTCTACCAGTCATATTACTTCCAGTTAAATCAGCCACTCCATGTCTCAACAAGTCTAAAAACCATTAGACTCCAGTAGAGGACCTAGTCTCTATGAAGCACTCCACAATCTGCCAAAGCTCATTTTTATACTTATGTTCCCTTCATAAGATCCATACTTCAATCAAACTGGTATTCTCTCTTTCTGTGACCTTGTATTAATCATTTTTCCATCTCAAATATCCTCCTCTGTTTGTCAAACACTACATATCTATACAATTAGAGAATCCACCTTAACACTGCAAGGAATTATTTATATCTAAAAACTATCAAGAGCACTGCATGGAAAGTAGTTTCACTCCCGTATTATTTACTTAATTCCCATTAATTAATTATACAGGAATTATAAAGAGTTAAGTCAACTGTCCACAGATAATAAGTTACCAAAAAATCAGTTCAAAATTAGATAAATTTGTTCTGACTGACCCAATATTATTGCTGAAGTAGTTTAAGCTACAGGAAAATATTGCTTAAGTTGACTTTATTCACTGGTGTCTGTGCCCACTGTCACCTGTGCCCAGTTCTAAAGTATGATTCTCCTAATTCCACCATTGTCTTAAGGAACCACACACACTTGCACACATACATGCACATACACACAGTTGAGATGTTTGTAGATAAAATAACATTGCACAGTTTCTTAACTTTCAATTAGTGACTGGACATCTTCCTCCATGTCACCACTCCACTCCAAGTGTGTCTCTGTTATAGTGAATGGATTCCCATGAATTGTTCTGTGGCTGTTCTTCTGGACATTGACTGTATTATTGCTCCAGAGCAAACACAATTAAATGCCACTCTGGAGGAAGAAATAGAATAGGAATTTCTTATTAAAAAATGTTATATTTCCCTGGTGATGAGTGATATTGAGCATCTTTTCATGTGTCTGCTGACCATCTGTTCATCTTCTTTGGAAAAATGTCTATTCACATCTTCCACCATTTTTTAACTGAATTTAGTTTTGGGGTGTTGACATTGGTAAGTTCTTTATAGATTTTAGATACTAACCCTTTATCAGATATGACAAACATACCACCTCACACCTGTCAGAATGACTGAAATTAACAATACAGGAAGCAACAGATGTTGGTGAGGATGTGGAGAAAGGGGAACCCTCTTACACTATTGGTGGGAATGCGAACTGGTACAGCTACTCTGGGAAACATTATGGAGGTTCCTCCAAAAGTTAAAAGTAGAACTACCCTACAACCTGGCGATTGCACTACTAGGTAGTTACCCAAAGGATACAAAAATACTGATTCAAAGGGGCATATACATCCCGATATTTATAGTGGCATTATCAACAATAGCCAAATTATGGAAACAGCCCAATGTCCATTGACTGGATAAAGAAGAAGTGGTATATATATATATATATATATATATATATATATATATATTACTCAGCCATCAAAAAGGATGAAATCTTGCCACTTGAAATGACATAAATGGAGCTAGAGTGTATTATGCTAAGCAAAGTAAGTCAGAGAAAGACAAATACCATATGATTTCAATCATATGTACAATTTAAGAAACAAAACAGATGAACATAGGGGAAGGAAAAAAAAGAAGGAAGCAAACCATAAGAGACTCTAAACAGTAAGGAACAAACTGAGGGTTGATGGAAGGAGGTGGGTGGGGGGTGGGCTAAATGGGTAATGGGTATTAAGGAGGACACTTGTGATGAGCACTGGGTGTTAGATATAAGTGATTTATCACTAAATTCTACTCCTGAAATCAATATTACACTATATGTTAAGTAACTAGAATTTAAATAAAATTTTGAAAAAAAAGAAAAGAAAAATACTATATACAAAGATTTTTAAAAATGATATATGAGGACCAAAAATATATTGTGTTACCATGTGAAGGTAAGACCTTGGTTTCCTGGCTTCTCTTTTACTTGGTTTTATATTTGGTGATGATATTTTACATATGTTTCTTGAACCCATCACTTTGAACAATATCATAAATGTCATATACGTTATAAACTTTTGCATAGTTAAGTATCTTATACTATAATCAATTTTTAAAAATTCCAGTCATTGATTTTTCCAAATGTAAATCGCACTTAACAAAGAATTTTTGTGTGGGCTACCATTTTAGCAGCAATAGTACAAAGGCAATGGAAAATTCATTGATGTTTAAGGAAAAAGCCTTCTTTCTATGACTTGACCTTTCTCTGTGGTAGTACATCATAAATCATCTGGTAGACTAGAGAAATTTTCAGAGCTGATAGTCCAATTTTACATGTGACCTAAGACAGATTGTCAATTTTTCCAAGCCTCAGACCCTTTATATGAAAAAATAACTTTTTACTTCATAGGTATAAATAGGTATAAATAATAGTGCTTACCCATATTTAGGAACTTTGCCTCCACTCATTTATTGACTTTGCTTCCTTTTGGATATTTTTATTAACTTTCCACCACAGTTAAAAAAAAAAACTGCTTAACACTAAAAGTTTTGTGCCCATGAGCATTTCTCCTTAGAGATTTATTGAATGAAAGGTTACATATTATTTGTTAACTAAAGTGTGATTTTTATGGAATTCAGGTTCACACAAATTTTGTATCTTATTAACACAATTAACATTGTTAATTAAGACTAACTCTATGAGTTATCTTTTATTTTTAGGATAAATCTTAAAAGGGCTAAAATGATTTAATTACTAAATATCAAATTAGCAAAAGAAATCTGGAGCCATGCAACATATTTATATTGGTCCCGTGAAATTCTCATATTTAGGCCTGTATGTCTGCAGATTTCCTCCTGAGAGAATATTGGATCCTTCCAGAGCTGAACAGGTGACCCTACTCTTCCCTGGAGTAGCTTCTAATTTACCTTCTTGTTAAAATGAATCACTCCAAATAAGAATAATTCCTCACTTGACGCTTAGCCTGCTGGATGCTGCTCTGTTTTGAATGATTTATGATCATACATTTAAATAATTATGTTGGTCCTGTTGTTCTAGCTGTTCATCACAGCTAACAAGAAGATACATGCAGATAAATGTATTACAACCTCACGTCTCCTCAAGTCTTTTTCCACTATTAGAAATTAAACATCTCTAAAATAACAAACCACCCAATTGCTACCCAGTGGAACTTAGTGAGTCTAGAATAATATGATATTATTTTCTAATACACTACAATTAAAATAATGTTCTTGCAGCTACCTTCTACTAAATACAAATTGAAATATACTTTACATAATGAAAAAAAACTTAGCCTCTATAGAGGACAATGTAATTAAAATTTCAGAAGAAATTGCTTTGGTAATCAAAATAATGGATACTTGTGATTGTAAATGAATCATTTGGTACAAATTTCACTGAAGTTGGAGACATTTTAAATAGCATACCTGAGGAAGAGGAGGAGGAGGAGGGTAACCGCTTCTGTGTAGAGAAGAGAAAGATTTCCCTTCCTCTAGAGCAAAACGCCGCAAACCTATCACATTTTAGAAACTAAGCATGAAGGAATTATTTCAATAAGAAAACACTGAGTAAGCATTCAGAAATCACAGCAACCATATTTATTACATATTTATTAGTACTTAGATTCACTGCTCTAGAGCTTACTCAGTCTCATTTTGTCCCTCCCTTTTTTCCTAGGCTTATATTTTCCACCAGTAAGTAAAATCATGCTCAGTAGCCATGGAAAGAAAAAAACAATGCTGTATTTAGAAACAGAGGGGTTAAGGTCAAGTCTCCACTTAACAAAGAGAAATAAAGAATTGGAACATAGGCCAAGGTCTCAAGTTTCCCAACTGCTCAGAAGGGAAAATGCAACAAAAATAAGTAAAACATTGAACAATTATCTGATTCATGCAAAAGGAATAATCTGCCAACTTTTAATTAAATAATGAATGAGATTTATTCACATGATTTATTATTAATTGATGGTAATTCCAAATAATGACTCATTGATATGCATTTCTTTTACTTAGTACACCTGTCCAAATAACTGCCTTTCTTTTGGGAAAAAAAATCAAGTGGAGCCAAAATTCTTATGTCACATTTATTTTTCCTATGTTCATTATTTAATAAAATAATTATTGTAAAAAATAACAATCTTATATTTTATATATAAGTATACTTTCTATTATACTTGTATTTTTTTAAGTCATGGGATCAATTTAAGTAGTTGTACTTACAAGTAACAGACATTGACTTGACATAGAATTATTGTTATTTGACAAAAATTATTATTTTCATAATACAAAGTCAGCAGGTTAGAACGATGACTTTATCAGGAACTCAGATCCTTACATTTTTCTAATCTGCCAACCTGAGTAACTGGGCATTTATCCTGAGGTTTTTCTGCCTATGACCAAAGGACAGCGATTCAAGGCATACAGGTATACAGTCATGTTGAAAGACAAAAACAGCATTTTCCTCTATAATTTCTTTTGTTGGAGAAGAACTTTACAAACTGCTCACATTGCACATCTCATTGGCAAGAAGGAATGGAAAGGATGTGGGTTTCCAGATCTCATGTAAGGAGCTTGGAAGTTGTCACTCCACCCTAACAAGCAAAAGCCTGAACAAACTTAAAAATTAAAAACTCTTTTTGGATCTATAAGAGAGGAGAGGACACAGAGTCAGTCACTGTCCCCAACAATGGAGAGACCAGATAATACAGGGAGTCTCCACTCGGGAGCAGAGACTGAGGAGTGGAAACTGATTCAGGAACCAGTGCATAGAGAAGAAAACCTTAAATGTAACTAAAGAATTGCTGGAGTCTCAGTGTGTTAAACATGACAGGGGAACCCAGTCATTGGGAGCCCCCACAAAATTCTTCATTTACTTCCAAAAACTTGACCAGGTTCCCAAAGTAAATAATCAAAGAAAAAAACTCTTTGGTTTCCAGAACGATGGGTAGGGGAAAAGCAACTATTTAAAGATAATTCAGAGCACACTGTTCTTTGTAACAAGGTCTGGCATGAGAGGAAACTAGTTATCCAAAGCCCAACATGTTGTGGTATTAGCAGAACTTATCTAATATGGGGGAAGGGAAATACCCAAATCTGGTCCACCCTAGCCATTCTGTCCCATTTATTTAGGGGAAAAATAAACTAAGAAACCTTATAAAGTTTATGTAAAAGGGCATTGACTCACTAAAAGACTGAGACCTAATCATTGAACTGTAGAACGCCTACCTTCCCCCCACACCTCACCACCACATTACTAAGGCCTATTTGTAGCAGTTCCTCTTGCCCAGTACAAAATGTCCAGCTATCAAGAAAAACATTCAAGGGATACCAAATGGCAACACAATTTGAAGAGACAGTGCAAACATCAGGAACAGACATGATAGGGATGTTGGAATTATCAGACCCAATATTTCAAATAACCATGATTAAAAAATAATAACTGATTAATATATTAAGGATGCTAATGGATAAAGTAGACAATATGAAAAAACAGATGGGCAAGAAATGAATCATGTAGTGTCTTTCTGTCTGGTTTCACTTAGCATAATCACCTCCAGGTTCATGCGAGCTGTTACAAATGATGTGACTTCCTTCTAAATCTGAATAATGTTCCATTGTATATGTATATATTATATTTTCTTTACTCACTCATCTATCAGTGGAGACTTAGGTGGTTTCCATATCTTAGCTATTGTGAAAAATACTAAAATGAACATAGGAGTGCATATTCTGATTTCATTTCCTTTGGATACATAGCCAGAAGTGGGATTTCTGGATCATGTGGTATTTCTAATTTTAACCTTTTGGGGAACCTCCATACTGTCTTTCATAGTGGCTACATCACTGTAAATTCCCACCAACATTGTACAAGTGTTTCCTTTTCTCCAGATCCTTACCAACACTTCTTATCTTTTGTATTCTTGATAACAGAATAGAAAACAATAGGAAAAATTCAACAAAATTAAAAGTTGTTTTTTTGAAAAGATAAACAAACTTGACAAACTCATAACCAGATTCAGAAAAAGAGAGAAGACTCAAATAAAACCAGAAATAAAAGAGGACACATTACAACAGATGCCTCAGAAATAAACAAAATATCATAAAGAAGTATTATAAACAACTACACACCAACAAATCATAAAACCTAGAAGAAATCAATTCCTAGAAACACACAACCTACTAAAACTGAATAAACAGAAAGTATGAACAGACCAATAATAAATAAGGAGATTGAATTAGTAATCAAAAGCCTTCTAACAAGGAAAAGACAGGACCAGGTGGCTTCACCGGTGAACACTACCAAATGTTCAAAGCAGAAGTGATAGCAATCCTTCTTAAACTCTTCAAAAACTTAGAAGAAAAGAATTTTTAAGTAACTTTATGAGGCCGGCATCACCCTGATAAAGCCAGATATCACATGAAAAGAAAACCATAGGTGACTATCTCTGATGAGCAGAGATGCAAAAATCCTCAATAAAATACTAGCAAGTCAAATTCAACAGCACATTAAAAGGATTGTGTCATTTTTTAAGCAAGTCTTTACTTTTCTATGAATCAATTTACTGGAAATCACTGTTTCCCTCACATTAAAATATTGAGAATTAAGTATTTTCTCTTTCTTACACTCTCACTTAAAATGTACGCATACAAACCTATACATCAGAATTTATTGTTAATCACATTTTAAACTTTGGTTTAGGATTAGTGTCAAGAAAAATTATCTAAAACTTGGAAATTGGCAAAAGAGATCTCAGCATATCATTTCAATATCATACTGGTACATTGTTTAACAGGATTACCCCCAAAATATTTAATTTCCAGAAGAATGTACTTTTGTTTGGCCCTGCCATTTATTAGGAAATTAAGATCTCAGACTCTTTGAAGTTACATGATAATTTTTGACCTTGCCTGGTAAAGATTTTTTTCCTGGTAAATACCACCCAAAAGGTGATGGTTTTATTGCCCTGGAGGGTGTTAATTATCTCATTAAATTTATTTCAGTTCTGTACTATATAATCTTCATTTTTTAAATTCTAATTTGGACAGTCTTTTCATCTTTCTGGTTCCATTTCTGTATTGAATAAAGCTTTGAAATGTGATTATTCTATATTTGTGTGTGGGAGTCATGTTTCAAATTTTTGACAATTATGCTTTGTTATTAAAAAGTAAAATAAAGGGCGCCTGGGTGGCTCAGATGGTTAAGCGTCTGCCTTCAGCTCAGGTCATGATCCCAGGGTCCTGGGATCAAGTCCCGCTTCGGGCTCCCTGCTCCTTGGGAGCCTGCTTCTCCCTCTGCTTCTCTCTCTCTCTCTCTCTCCCTCTGTCTCTCATGAATAAATAAATAAAATCTTTAAAAAAATTAAAAAAAGTAAAATAAAGAAAATCACTGATAATGACATTCATCTTTGCCACATGCCTTAAATCTTTTAGAATTAATGAATTAAAGTTGTATTTGAAGAGGTGCCTGGGTGGCTCAGTCAGTTGAGTGTATGACTCTTGATTTCAGCTCGGGTCATTATCTCAGGGCTGTGAGATCAAGCCCCATGTCCGGCTCTGTGCTCTGTGTGGAGTCTGCTTGAGATTCTCTCTCGCCCTCTCCCTCTATCCCTCCCCCCTCAAATAAATAAATAAATAAAATCTTTAAAATAAAAAAAGATGTATTGAAGTATATAGTCAATGAGTTATGATTCAAGAAACTACTTAATTTAGTCAAGATGTGGTTACTTTGCTGAGGCATAAAGCAAATATTTATAATGTTTGTATGAGAGGAATTGAATCCTATTTAGATTTTAGTTGATGTCAAGGTTCCAATGATAACCTTAGAATTTTTTTTTAATTCAGAAAACTAAGAAATAATATGAATAACCATATTTTAACTATAAATTAGTTTCTGAGATATTAACCTATTCCACTGAGACAGTAGTTAAAAGCAGAGAAGTAAATAGAATTGCCAAAGAAAGAAAACTAAACTACTTGCCATTTCTTCCATGTCATGGAGTTTCTCTGGGTAAAATATTTTAAGGATATTTTCTTATGATTATTTCATTGTATATTTCTGTTAAATTTCTCACATGAAGTTTTTCTCCTGATACAGTTAAGTGCACTAAAGAAATAATTTACCTCTCAAATTCTAAGCCTTTAATACTGCAAAAAAAATGGCTTTAGTTTTACTTCTCTATCCCTTTAATTTCAAAACTTACTTGTGAGAAAATGAATTTAAAGCATATAAAAATGTTTCAATTGTTTCATTAGATGTTCAATTTCCTACTTCCTTTTATAGGCATTCAAACTATGAAACAAACTTTTATTTTGCAAGATGTCAAATAGTCCTTGAAAAGCTATATGATTTTAAATACCAGAGTCTGCATTTTTCATATGTAACATTTCATGCTGTTTAAAATACAATTATTTTATAATGTTAAAACAGAGAAAGTGAACAATATTTAACTTAATCTAAAAAAGAAAATCTCATAATCATGTTATTTGTATATGTTTGAGGACTTTGAAGTTTCAATTCTTGACATTATCTTATTCAGTGCAATCAGTTTAAAAAGGAAAGAAAAATAATACAAAATCATCTTGGAATGTCTATTCTGGATTATGAAACCAGAAGAATGAGCTCAAATTTTGACAAGATCCTAAAATTCAAAGCCATAGGGCAAAAGTAATAAAGTATCTGCATAGTTACACTGAAAGTATGTCTGTTTTGCTCCTTCACCAATTTGTATAACACAGCTAACAAGTTAAGAAAGAGTAATAATAAATAATTTGTAAATAACAAAATCATAATTAACAAATTAATTAAAATAATTTAGTCTTAAATCATATGTGTAAAATCACTGAAACAAGTCAAAGTTTCAAATAAAAAATAAAAATGAAACACACTTTTTGATAAATTCTAACAAGTATTAAGAAAGAACCATGAAGAATATCTTGAAAAATAAGTAATTTGCATTTGTATTAAAATATGTCATTGAAATAGTTACCTGAGTAAATTGTTACCTGCAGCCTTTCGGTACACCAGAGGGAATGCCACAATAGACTTGTAATGGAATTCACAAGAGAAAATTCAGGCTTCTGGTCTTAAATCCATTACAGCCATATAATTTGATTAGAATTATAATAATTTTATTTTCAGAGATAAAGAGAGAAATTTTTCTAACTTAATGTTTTACATCCAGTTTATAGCCATGTCTTACCTACTTTTTCTCCTATTTACTGGTCCCACTGACAACCTTAAATCCAAGGTTATTAATCTCAACAGTGTCAAGGATTATAGTTTGTTATGCTTTATTTCTTCACAGTATAATCTAGTTTGTCTCCTATCAGCACTAAATACTTGACTTCAACTCTGCACCAGTGAATTAAATTTAGTGCTTCCTCTTTCAAATTACTCTCTGCATACTGTCTTTCTTTTCCATCTTGATTTCTTTAATTGTCCCCTTCTAATTCCTTTAGTGTGCCTCACCTGATTTCATCCCCAACCCTATTACATTTTTTAACTGGTTCAATCAAAAAGTAACCTCAAAATCAGTTTCTAGCTATACACTTTTACACTATATTATAATCTTCTGACTTAATTTTTTTAATTTAGCATGTCAATCTAGAATCTGAGAACACAGCTATCATTTTTGTCTCAGTCTGTGGCATACCATTAAATACGTTGCTGATTAGATTCACCTGAGAAAATTGAAACCTATAATTTAAACTGAAGGTGTGATAAATAAATGAATACAATTTCATGCACTATTATCCACAAAATATTAAGCTAGTTAGTGTCATCATTTGTTCACAAACCCAATATGCTGATTCAAACCCAGTGTTTCCCAATAAGCACCACTATCTATCCACATATACCACATGTTGATTCCTCAGTACCTTGTAACTCTTTTTTTTAAAGATTTTATTTATTTATTTGAGAGAGAGAGTGAGAGACAGAGAGCACGAGAGGGAAGAGGGTCAGAGGGAGAAGCAGACCCCCGCTGAGCAGGGAGCCCAATGTGGGACTCGATCCCGGGCTCCAGGATCATGACCGAGCCGAAGGCAGTCGCTTAACCAACTGAGCCACCCAGGTGCCCTACCTTGCAACTCTTAAGTGTGGTCTCTGCTCAGCAGCATCCTCATCATCTGTTCATTTTTTAGAATGCTGAATCTCAGGTCATACTCTAGAACAACTGAAACAGAAGTCTAATTTTAACAGGACTGCTAGTGATTTATAAGTGGAGTCAAGTTTGAAAAACATTATCAACATATTTCACATATAAGATAAAATAAAACTTAACCTTTCTTCAATTTCAGATCTAGTACACTATTCTTTTTGGGAGAGGCACATAAATTGCCTTCCACTTCAGTGAAAAAAAAAAACAGCTTCTGTCATATAACTCCCTTATCCAAGCTCTTTTGAAATTCATTCATTTATTCTTTCATATTCATTTATGCTCAAATAATTACAAAGAATCTAGATGAGCCAGGCAATTTTGCAGTAATTATTCTTAGTTCTGGGGATTCCATTGTGATAAGAAGAAAAAAACCTACCCTCATAGAAATTACCTTATAGATGAGGTAGGAAAACAATAAACAAGATTAATATCTAAAATATATAGTAGATTAAATATTTAAAAATGTATGAAGAATAGCAAAGTAGCAGATAAAATTAGGGAGTGTCAGAGTAATTTTATGACCTCAAGTATTATCTTCAAGTGGAAAATCACTCAAGTCTAATCTTTAGCTTTATTTCTAACTGGTGTTCTGGTTCCACATACATTACAGTCTTTGCAGAGATTATCTAACAATTTAATATCATAGATTTATTATTATCAAGCTAGTATCTGATTTCAATTGGAGGCTCCCTTTGTTGGATATTCTTCTCTCAATCTCTCCCCAACTCATGCCTGGGGAACACTTCATCAACTTTCGTGCAAATTCACGAAGTTTCTCCAAATATCTCTTTATCTTTAGGGCATCTCTGTGTCAGATAAAGCCAAATCTGGAGCTCAGTTTTTCCTCAAGTCTTACAAAAAAAAGTCTTAAACAAAAGCATTAGTGAACAATGTAAACTTTATAGAAGACTCCATAGTAGAGACAGTGAAGGATGCTTGCATTACACAGCCATAGGTTGGGCTCCCCAAAATGGAGATTTCTATGCAAATGGTTTATTGGAGAGTACTATCAAGAACCACACCAGAAAGGCAGTGACAAAGCAGGATTGGAAAGAGGAAGAAGTTAAACTGTGATGATTCCATTGCAAAAAAAACCTCAAACAACTGGGGCAGTGGGAGTTCTGAGGCTAAGATAGCCCTCTGGAGATGTCCATACCCTTCCTTAAACAGTCATCCTTCCCTATCTTTGCTATGGAATCTTTATAATGTTCATGTCCTGGTATCACTTGTGTGGTGAAGTCTCCCCAGGAGCAGATATTAAGATGGGATTAGCCATGAAAGAGATTTAATACGGCAATATCTGTGGGAAAAAATGGGAAAGGTGTAAAGAGGAGATAGGAAGAACTAGCAGACTCTGATGAAGATTTAATCCCAGGTAAAGGAGAGAGAAGACAAAGGAAGAAGCATCTCAGACACAGTGCAATTCTTTTTTTTTTAAAGATTTTTATTTATTCATTGAGAGAGAGAGAGAGAATGGTAGAGAGAGAGCATGAGAGGGAGGAAGGTCAGAGGGAGCAGCAGACTCCCCGCTGAGCAGGGAGCCCGACGCGGGACTCAATCCTGGGACTCCAGGATCATGACCTGAGCCGAAGGCAATCACTTAACCAGACACAGTGCAATTCTAATAGACTCTGTCAAAGCTGTCAGGGAGCCCTTCAGCTGAAGTTGTTTGTCAGAAGAGTCCCACACTTCTCAGGAATGAGTCTGCCTTAGCATTCATTACATGTTCAATCATTGGCTAAGGGATAGACCAACAGAAGCATGGGTTTAATTTCAGAGCTCAGACAACTAAATCTCCCTGCAGTCAGAAATCTGAGAGGCATATTCTCATAACTGGCATAAAGAGTACTAGAGTTGCTGCTACAAAATGGGAACATGAAGGAACATGTCTGAAGTATAGAAGACTCACTAAGATATCTCTTAGTGCTATTATACTTCTGATGAGAGTAGATGACCTCTTGCCGCAGTCATGAACTGATAATGACATGCAACTGGAGGCTCAGAAATAAATATCTGTGTCACCCTACTATGCCATGGAACGAGAACAATAGAAATGCTCACCAAGATAAAGGGTTTCTAAAATGGAGGTACAGAAGGGTGTTAAATATCAATTATGGCCTCTATTTGTGGCAACAAATAGATTTCACTAACCCTCTCATTTCATGCTTTTCTCTGACATTGAAGACAGCCAACATTTTGAAATGCCAGTGACACAGTAGATTCAATATTGGACACAGTATATCTGAACAATGCACGAGATAGATATTATTGGATTCTATTTAATAAAGCACCACACATTCCCTTGACTAACCTTTGAATTCACCTGAAACTGTGGAGACTAAATACTATGTTTCCCTATCCCTCAGTGAGACAATCTTGAGGCACATGCAACATAGTTTTGCAGAGGATACCCAGCAGAATTGAATCCCAATAACTCATTAACACACTCTGTATTGGCTTTTTCTCTCCTCTAATATTATTTTCCCTATTCTCTCATTTTTATTTCTTTGAATCAGCCCTAAATACAGTAACTGAATCCAAGTTTTTATTTCATGATTGCTTTCAGGAGAACGTGAAACTAAGAGAATAAAGAAACTAGGCATTTGTTCATAGATATCAGAAAATTCTTGGGGTGCCTGGGTGGCTCAGTCATTAAGCGTCTGCCTTTGGCTCAGGTCATGATCCCAGGGTCCTGGGATCAAGCCCCGCATCGGGTTCCCTGCTCGGCGGGGGGCCTGCTTTTCCCTCTCCCCCTCCCTCTGCTTGTGTTCCCTCTCTCGCTGTGTCTCTCTCTGTCAAATAAATAAATAAAATCTTAAAAAAAATTCTTTAAATAGCATTTGCTATTTTAGTCCTAGAAATTTTTTATAACATTTCAGAAAAATATTCAATATTCTGATGGTCTCAGAATATTGTTATTTTCCCTATAGGACACGATTCATAACAATTTAGCCTCATGATTTATTATAGTTGGAAACAGAGAGTATGCCATTTTTCATTCTTAATTTAGTAATTATTTTGGTAGTTGTGAAAAGACTTGGCCCCAAAAAACCCAGATCATTTGAAACTGTCCTCTTCTGGTCAGAACAGGTTAAACAGATTCAAAAGAACATGTAGGGGCGCCTGGGTGGCTCAGTTGGTTGGGCAACTGCTTTCGGCTCCAGTCATGATCCTAGAGTCCCGGGATCGAGTCCCACATCGGGCTCCCTGCTCAGCGGGGAGTCTGCTTCTCCCTCTGACCCTCTTCCCTCTCGTGCTCTCTATTTCTCATTCTCTCTCTCTCAAATAAATAAATAAAATATTAAAAAAAAAGAACATGTAGATTTGCTTCTTTAATTAAAAAAAAACTTCCTATAATAAACATGTTGAAGTATGTTTATGAAACTAGACAGACATATAAAAGGAATAATTTTGTAAAATAAATTATCTCAGTAGGTTGTTCAGTTGTTCATATGCTAACTAGAAGGAAGGTATCACAAAGTCTTAAGTGAAGGAGAAAAGAACAAAATATTTCTTCCTTTTTTCTATTGTATTATAAAGTATAGAGACTGAGAAATAGGATATTGAAATATGGTTCATTACACAGAAAACATAAGTAGGAGTGTTGTAGCTAACAAGGAAAAGACCTTTTCTCCAAGGCCTCTTCATAAAGCCATTGATGATGTTTATACTGGTACTTATTCTTGATAAAGCAGACAAATTTTGCTTTGTTTTGTTTCGAAGGGAATGGAGAATTCAGGTCTGAATGACTCCCAAAGTTTCACAACCAACAAATGTCTACTGAGTTTAAAATTCTATATTTAATTAAATACAATTAATAATGGTTAAAGTTTGGAACATAATGAAACTTAAACAACTTTCCTTTTTCTGTATTATATTTCTGTGTCTCATAATCACTTGAAAAATATTGACTAAAGAATCTCATCATTTTCATATTAAGTTAATTTTTACTGTAAAGTAGTATGAAAATACATGCTCTGAGACCCAACTGGCCAGACATGAAGGAAGAACCCATTTACAGTTTATTGTACCCAGAAAGATAACATTACTAGAAGACAAAGTATAAATATGATCCCCTGGAATAAATTAACTAAACTAAAGGCATGCCTTAAAATTCCAATTTTCTTTCAGAGAAAGCAAATATCAAAGTTTCCACAGTACAGAATTTCAAAATTCAAATATTCTACTTCCTTCTTTAATGTCACAAGATCAGGAATTATATTTTATAATTTTAAATAAACATATATGATAAGAAAATAATATTTCTATTGTTTCTCATTAATTTAATTCATACAACTGTATGGTGGGACTAAACAAAATATCAATTTACATATTTTATTTTCTCCTTAAGGAAAACATTGCCTTTACATTACTATGGTAATAATGCAGTCCTGAAGTAGATTCCTTTGAAGGCACAATTTTCAAGAAATTCTATTCATGCCACATTCCTAAGAATCAGCAACTATGGGAAATAAATATTCAAAGAAGGTACAAATCTCTGAACACTACTTCTACAAGGATAGTTGAATGCCCTGTTAAAGTAGACAGAGTTCCCAATGCTAGAATATAAATTCAAGTATCTAAGAAATCTTACACAGATGAGGCTCACTCACTTCAGGGAAATCTAGGCAAAATAAGATTCAAGGCAGTAAAACATTAAGATAGTTACATTTCAATACATCTTTCTGATGACTGAGTAGTTCTTTTAAACTGAAATATTCTAGACATTTTTGAGTTAGAGAAAAATCATAGTTTAGACAATATTCCATTGAGCCTTAGGAAGATATTTTTGATTCCATATTATGTTATAAAGAAAAATGCTAGATAAAAAATGAAAGATTGGCCAGAATCTTGTAAATCTCATAAATCAGAAACTCAAGCACTCTGTATTAATATAGCACTTCGAGGCACAACACAACAATATTTTTCTTTGCCAAGCCTTTAAAAATAAGGAAAAGCTTAGGGAATTCATAACTAAGATTCTTTGATGGAAATACAAAAGTAACTTTAAAAACTCACTTAACTATAGCTAAATAAAAATATCATAATATATTTTCATAGGTGGGTCTTCACTTCTGTAAAATGCCAAATGTATCTTGAGTTTAACAAAGCTATTTTTATACTTAAAAGCATTGTTGTCTTTTTTCACTTTTACCAGCAGGGTATCTACCATTCTTATGATGGGAGATTGCCAGAAAAATGTACAGTCTGGGAATCAAGTCTCAATTTATTTTCCCAAAATGCTTTTTTAAAATATTAGGCCAAATATAGACTCCGCCATATGTCTACCTTGCCAAAGAAAGGAACAATATGGGTCATAAAATAACAATATATATCTTGCATAATAGGGTTTTATTTCCTGATTAAAGAATCAATTTGAGAGAGTTTTCTTTTTTATCTGCCAGTCATATATTATCATTATAGGGATTTTAGAACTTTCACGACAGCTTTTTGGAATTGACTTTACAAATCTAGAAAACACTTAATTGTTACTTTTGTAAGACCTATGCCTTCAATCCTGGTAATCTGTCACCAGATGTATCCCCTACCAAATATTATATAACATCATTTCAAATTTACCCTTTGTCTATCACATCAGAATTTAATGCTTTCTATTTCTAAAAGAAAGGCATATCAGAAAGTTATATAAGGGTTCAAACTAAATTTTTTGTTTGTGAATTTCAAGTTATTACAATCCTCTTAAAAGTCTGGTATGCCTGGGTGGCACAGTTGGTTAAGCATCTGCCTTCAGCTCAGGTCATGATCCCAGGGTCCTGGGATCGAGTCCCACATTGGGCTTCTTGCTCAGCAGGGAGCATGATTTTCCTTCTTCCTGCCGCTCTCCTTGCTTGTGCTTTCTCTCTCTCTCTCTCTCTGATAAATAAATGAAATCTTTTTTAAAAAAGTGTTTTTTGTTTCTACAACAAAACCCTGATTAGGAAACATACACTAAAATAGAAGCTCCATAAGGGCAAGGAACTTCTAATCTATATCTATGATGCCCCGCATGATACTTGGCACATCAGTAACATGTATAGAATGAAAAAAAGTACTTGTCACCTGGTTCTTTAAAAACTATGGTGTTGAGGGTGGGGGGAAGCCTACTGAGATTATGCGATGATATATCCAAGAAAAAAAATGTTAAGAACAATTCTTAACAAAAGGAAAAAAAGTAAATTTAAATTTCCTCATCACAAGTATCATTCATATTTTTCAAAGAAATCTCTGTACTCTAGTTTGCTCATACTTTTTTCTAATTAAGGATTCCTTTCAGCTTTTGTAATCCGAAAGCACAGATTTAGTGTCATATTGAATTCTGAATTTAAATGGGCATAATAAAACTGCCTTTAAATTGTGACTTTGAACTAGGTATTTTATAGGTAGCATATACTTTCCTTTTGAGGTGTAGCTGGACTCAGATCAGGAAAAATTATTTTATGTACCTTACAGACCAATTCTTTTTGTTTATGGATGAAAGCCATGATTTTATCTTTCTCTTAGAGGCACTAATAGTGAATTTCATAGAACCATTTTTTCAGCTTATTGGGAGCCATTCTTTTATCTATAGATATTAGTAATCAGTATTTAATTTTCTAGATCTTGTTTTGAAAGTGCATGTAAATAATCATTTTTTCCTAAATATTATCAAAGTTTAAATTTTACTATAGCATATTTTCTATATGAGTTATTTTCACAAAGGAAAAATATTTTCTCATTTCTGTCCTGAATGTCTTAATTATATAGTCATCAAATTCATCACATTGATAGAAAGAGGATGATCATCAATTATTAATATGATCAATAGATGCAGTAAATATTTGACAACAGTCAATATTCATTCATTTAAAAAGTTTTTAGAAAGATAAGAATGCATGGAATTTTAATCTGTTAAATATCAATGAAATCCCCAAACAAGCATCATCCTTATGGTGAATTGGTGAATAATGGAAAGGTCAGATATGATACAAGAAGGCCCACTATTAGTATATCTAATGAACACTGTCTTATCAGTCTTTCCCAATGAAACAAGAATAATAAAAATAAATAAATTGATTGTAGTTTATTTACACAATTCGGCAATGAAGATGAATGAGCTCCTGCTACATACAACATTAATAAATCTTTCAAACCAAATGAAACCAGCAACAAAAGAAAATTATTTCCATTTATATAAAGTTCAAAACCAAGTAAGACTAATATAGACTATTAGAAGTCAAAGAAGTAGGGCCATTGGAGGGTCCAATATTGCTTACAAGGAGGCACAAAGGAGCTTCTGGGGTTTGGATAATACTCTTTACACAATTAAGTTCATTTTATTAGAATGTAGCTGTCTTATTTATTTAGTTATCATTTGTGTATTGTTTTGTATGTATAACTCAATAAATGTATTTTTAAAAGGAATCTGCTGCTTAGTACTATAGAAATGGTAATTCTGCATAATAAAATAGTAATACTATATAATATTTTATGAATATTTACACTTAATATAGTAATACAGTAATGGCATATATCAAAAAATATATTACATGGGGCACCTGGATGGCTCAGTTGGTTAAGCATCTGACTTCCACTTGGGTCATTCTCTGGGTCATGGGATTGTGCCCCATGTTGGGCTCCTTGGGGAGTGCCTTCTCCCTCTCCTTCTCCTTCTGCCCGTCCCCCTGCCCATGTTCTCTCTCTCTCTCTCTCTCAAATAAATAAAATCTTTTTAAAAAATATATTACATAATACAGTAAGGCTATATAGTAATGTGATAAATTATTTAATAATACATTAAAATATTATAGTTAATGCAATCATGTTTAATTTATGCCCTATTCTAAGTGCTTAATATGTTTATGTTTAAATCCTAAAAAATCCTGACTTCCAGCTTCTGGTTCCATATGCATAAAGTTTGGAGGTCAACACTCCATCTTTAAAAATGTAAAATACTGAGCACACTGAAAAAAAACAAAAAACAACACACAACTCTTCTTGGATCCATAAGAGAGGAAAGGACACAGACAGGCAAATACCTGATGGCATGGCTCACCAGAGGAGACCTGACAGAAACCATCATGAGAACCAGTGCCAGGTAGGAAAAACTAAACTATAATTGAATTATTGGAGGCTCAGTGTGGAAAATTTTGAGAATTAAAAACTCCAGGGAGACCTAGTCGTAGTGGGTGCCCACAATATTATGAGATTTACCTCTAAGAGCTTGACTGTGTTCCCATAGTAAATATCAGAGAAAAATCATCTGCTTTTGGGGGTGTGGGGGAGTGAGGGTGGAAGAGGGAGGAATGATTTTGAAATATCCACAGCACTGTGTTCTTGTTAACAAATCCTGGAGCCAGGGGAAAATAGTTATCCAAAGCATAACATGTTGTAGTACTATCAGAGCCTAATGATATGGGGGAAGTAAAATATGCAGCTCAACCTACTGTAGCCATTCTGTTCAACCTGAGAAAAAAAAATTCTGAGAAGCTTTATGAAATTCACAGTACAGGGGCATAGCTCACCAAAAGACTGAGAACTAATCAAAGTACTATAGAATGCCTACCTTTCCCCCACACCTCACCACCACATTATTAAGGCCTATTTGTAGGAGTTCCTCTTACTCAGCAGAACATGTCCAGATATAAAGAAAAAATTACAAGGCATACCAAATGGTAACAAATACAACTGAAGAGACAGCATAAGCATTGGGAAGAGCATGACATGAATGTTGGAATTATTAGACTGGGGATATAAAACAACCCTGATTAATATACTAAGGGCTCTAAGAGATAAAGGAGACAGCATGTAAAAACAGATGGGCAATGTAAGAAGAGAGGTAGAAATCCTAAGAAAGAACCAGAAACAAAATGCTTGAGAAAATAAGACAACAAAAAACAATAAAAAAAAGCCCCCACTGTAACAGAAATGAAGAGTGGTTTTAATGGGCTTGTTAGTAGACTGGACATGGCTGAGGAAAGAATCTCAGAGCTAGGGGTTACAGCAATTGAATCTTCAAAAACAAAAATGCAAAGAGAACAAAGACTGAAATAAAAAAAATAAAATAACCAAGCACTGTGGAACAACTACAAAAAGTATAACATACATGTAATGGGAATACCAGAAGAATAACAAAGAAAAAGGAGAACAGAAGAAATGCTTGAACAATAATGATTGAGATGCCTGAGAATGTCAGACACCAAACCACAGATCCAGGAAGCTCAGAAAATACCAAGCAGGATAAATGCAAAGACAAACAAACAAACTAGAAAAAACTACAATAATAAAAAAGTACACCTATGAATATCATTGTCAAACTACACAATATCAAAGATGAAGAAAAACGCTGAAAGAAGCCGGAGGTAAAAAACAAAACAAAACAAAACACCGTAAAGAAGAACAAAGATAAGAATCATATCTGACTTCTCAAAAATCATGTATAGAGGAAGAAAGGAATGAAATATTAAAATGTTGAGAGAAAAACAACCAACAATTTAGAATTCTATACCTTGTTAAATTATTCTTCAAAAGTGAAGGAGAAATACTTTTTCAGACACATAAAATTTGAAAGACTTTAATGGGAGACCTACCTTGCAAAAAATGCCAAAATACTTATTCAGAGAAGGAAAATAATATAGGTCAGAAACTCAGATCTACATAAGTGAATGGAAAGCATCAAAGAAGGAATAAGTGAAGGTAAAATTAAAACTTATATTTTTCTTATTTTAAATTGATCTAACAGATAACAATATGTCCCAAATAATAACAACTCGTATTAGATTGTGTATGCTCATGCACATATATATGCTTCTGTATGCTTTCACTTAATTGAAATAATGATAATTTTGATACAAAAAACAGGAGGGAAAAATTAAGATTGTTTTGTTATTATAATAAGGTACTCACAATACCCAAGAAGCAAATTTGAAAGTGGACTTGGATTAGCTGTAAATATATATTAGAAACTCTAGTATATATCTAACATATATTACAAACAATTAAAAATTGTTTTTAAAAAGTATATTCAATATGCTAAGAAAGTAGCATATAAAAGAAGCATATAAAATGTTCAGTCGAAACCACAAAAGACAGAACAAAGAGTGGAAGACAAAAACAGGAAGAAAGAAGAGGTGTAAAAAATAGAAAACAGTAACAAATGTGGTAGATATTAATGCAACTATATCAGTAATCACTTTGCATGTCAATGATCTAAATGCACCAATTAAAGGGCAGAAATTATCAGAATGTATCAAAAAGAAGACCCAATTATATGTTGTCTACAAATAACCCACTTTAAATAGAAAGACACACATAAATGAAAAATAAATGGATGCAGAAAATATACCATGCTAACAGTAATCAAAAGAAAGCAGGACAAGCTATTAATTTCAGACAGGACAACTTCAAAGCAAAGAAAGTTAACAGGGATAAAGAAGGACATTACATAATGACAAAGGGATCAATTGTCCAAGAAGATATAACAATCGCTAAAGATTGTTAGTGATTGATGTACCTAACAACAGAGCATCAAACCATGTGAGGCAAAAACTAAGAACTGCAGAGAAATAGGTGAATCCCCCCTATCACAGGTGGAGACTTCAACACCCCCCTCTCAGAAATGGAGAGATCAAGCAGGCAGAAATCAGTAAAAACTGATTGAACTCCACAATATTAATGAACTGGATGTAATTCACCTCTGTAGACTACTTCATCCAACAACAGGATAAACATTCTTCTCAAGCTCACAAGGAATATTTGCCAAGATAGACCACATGTTGGGCCATAAGATACATTTTAACAAATTTAAAAGAATAAAAACCACACAATGCTGGTTTTCAGACCACAGTGGAATTAAACTAGAAACCAACAATAGAAAACTGGAAAATCCAAAATATGTCGAGATTAAACATACCTTTAAATAACAAGTGGGTCAAAGGAAAATTCTCAAGGGAAATTTTAAAGTATTTTGAACTAAATAAAAATTAAGGGGCACCTGGGTGGCTCAGTCGTTAAAAGTCTGCCTTTGGCTCAGGTCATGATCCCAGGGTCCTGGGATTGAGCCTGGCATCGGGCTCCCTGCTCAGCGGGAAGCCTGCTTCTCCTTCTCCCACTCCCCCTGCTTGTGTTCCCTCTCCTGCTGTGTCTCTCTTTGTCAAGTAAATAAATAAAATCTTTAAAAAAATTAAAACACAACTTATCAAAATCTGTGGGATGCAGCAAAAACAATATTTAGAAATTTACATTGCATTATATTAGCATTCAACACATATATTAGAAAAGAGAAGGACCTAAAATCAATAATCTGAATTCTACCTTAGGAAACCAGAAAAAGAGCAAATTAAGTCAAAAGAAAGTGGAAGAAAGGAAATAATAATAATTAAAACAGAAATCAATGAAAATGAAAACAGAAAATCAACAGAGAAAATCAATGAAATAAAAAGCTAGTTCTTTGAAAAGTTCAATAAAATCAATAAGCCTCCAGCCAGGCTAAGAAAAAGAGAGGACACAATCTACCAATATCAAAAATGAAAGAGGAGGCATCACTACAGATCTCATGGATATTCAAAGGATAATAAAGGAATCCTATGAATAATTATATGCCCACAAATTTAATAACCTAGATGAAATGGACCAATACCTTGAAAGTCACAATATGGCAAAACCCACACTAGAAAGAGACCATTTGAATAGGCCTATATCTATTAAAGATTAACAAACTTCCCAAACAGAAAGCTCCAGGGCCGGACGGGCTCACGGCAAATTCTACAAAACATTTAAGGAAAAAATTACAATTCCCTACATCTTTTTCAGAAGATAGGAGCAGAGGGAATACTTTTTAACTCATTATATGAGGCCAGCATTATCCTAATACTAACACTAGATAAAGAGATTGTAGGAAAAGAAAACTATGGACCAATATCTCTCATGAACTTATATGTCAAAATCCTTAATAAAATATTAGCAAATCAAATCCAACAACATATACAAAGAATTATATACCATGACCAAGAGGAATTTATCCCAGATATAAGGAGGAAACTTAAATGCATATTACTAAATGAAAGAAGCCAATTTGAAAAAGCTACATGCTATGTGATTCCAACTATATGACATTCTGGAAAATGCAAAACTATGGAGACAGTAAAAAGATTAGTGATGGCAAAGGTTTGGTGGGGAAGGAGAGATGAATAGGCAGAACAGAGAGGAAAATTAAGGCCATGAAAATATTCTGCATGATACTATAATGGTAGATGTGTGTCATTATACATTTCCAAACCGAAAGAATGTAAAACGCCACGAGTGAACTGTAATGTAAACTTTGAACATTGAGTGATTATAATTATGAACGTAGGTTTATCAGTTATAACAAATGTACCACTCTGGTGGGGGATGTGATAATGGGAGAAGCTATGCATGTGTGAGGGAGTATATGGGGGCATCTCTAAACCTTCTCCTCAGTCTTGCTGTGAACTTTAAATTGCTCTTAAAAAATCCTATGATTCTTGGGGCTCCTGGGTGGCTCACTTGGTTAAGCATCTGCCTTCAGCTTAGGTCATGATCTCAGGGTTCTGGGATAGAGCCCCACATTGAGCCCACACCAGGCTCTCTGCTCAGCTGGGAGTCTGCCTCTTCCTCTCACCCTCACTTTGTGCTCTCCCTCTCTCTCTCTCTCTCAAACAAATAAATAAATAAAATCTTTATTAAAAATGTCCTATGACTCTATTAGACATCCTAAATGGTAATATAGTAAATTATATAAGAATACAGAGAAAAATAAGTGTAGTTAACATATATATCCTGCTTAATGTATGATGCATTGTTACAAGTTTTTATGTGTTTACATGTTGAATTCTAAAAAAATTATATAATATTATTATTATCCTCAATTTACATATAACAGGGTATAAGAAAAACAGAAGCTCAGATATGTGACTTGTCCAATTTCACACAGCTAATCCATGGAAGAGCCTGATGTGAGACTAGCTGTACAAATGGAAGGAAGACAATGCATGACTCTCCTTCAGTATCAAGAGCACATTTTAGATATGCATTGTACAGTCAGTGTCACTACTTTGTTATAAAAAGATATCTTTGCACACAGTCACTACTGAGTTCTATTTGTGGATTGATTCTTTTCCCTCTTCCTCAAACTGTTCCTACAACTTTTCCTCGTTGTCTTCAACAAAAGTGATAAAATTACCATGAAACTAGTGATCTCTTGATGAGAAATCATCTACAAGGAGCACAGCAAACTTGTACAGGCACACTTTTAGCCCACATGCCTCTGCCAGCTGACCCCCACCCCTCCAGTGAAAATAGTGAAGCTGAATAAATGTATTATGAAAACATCTGGAATCGTAAATTCAATGATCCTCCAATTCAAATCTGTCACTGTGAGATTTGAAACATACTATAACCTAAAACTGCCTTATCTATTCACTTTGAGTTGATTTTTCAATAAGACGGAATTTAAATATATTACTTAAATATATTACTTGAGTTAAATATATTTTGCAGCCCCAGTTAGTATGGAGGTTATGAAGTGAAAAAGAACAAAAGCAGGAGATGGATTAATTTATGTAAATAGAGCTGATATGCTTCTTTGCTAGGCAGAATATTAACACCATAATTATCTGTACTCCTAAGTTAATATTTCAGTACCTGCCTCTGCAGCACAGAGCATTCAATTAGACCTTGGGCTACAGTTTCTCTTCTCAACATCACACATGTAAATAAGGGCCAGACTCATACTATGCTAACTCAATTTGATATGATTTTCTTTTTGTCTTAGGTTTACTTCCACTGAGAGTTATTCACATCTTAAAATTTAAGGGTGTCTGTGAGACATTGTGCAACTGCGAAAGGTAGATGACTCTAACTTTAAAAAAAACCTTTCATTTTTAAAAAATTCTTATTCGTTGGCTCTCCTAAACCTTTCAAATAGATATTAGGTTGGCTCTACTGAGTATGTACATTTGTTTTAAACTGTTTATTGAAATGGTTTTTAATAATGATACAGCAAAAAAAAACAATCATTAAACGTTGATTATCACTCAACAATATTTTAACGTTAGTTATTCTTAGTCTCTCTTCGTTTGTTATTCACTTAATTTGTGCAGTGATTCTCATTAGTTCTTCCATAGTAAGCTCAGAGAAAACAGTAACCCTCAGTGATATGGTCTAAGCATGCCAGTTATGTATTTCCTTGCATAGGCGTCAAATGTTGTTTTCCATAAATCATAAAATTCTAAAGCATAGTACCACGCTAAAAGACAACTTGATTTTTCAGAGATTCTAAGAATGCAGTAGGAAAAGCCCTAGAGATCATCTGTTGGAAGGATGCTTTTTTAACTCAAAAACATTAAGTGATTTGCTGAAGGCTACAGTGTCTGTCACTGATAGACCAAATTTAAATCCCCATGCTACCTGAAATTCCAAGATGCATTTTTTAATGTATCATATTTGTTTCTTATAAATGGATTAATTTCCCCATCATTGAAACAAGGAGTAGGGAATAGTGGATATAATTTCTGCTTAAGAGTCCAGAATTTAAATTTATTATATTGCCTTATTAAATGGTTAAATTTGAGCTGGGTAGATTTAAGGTGAAGGTGATGTCTGGGCTTTTTTACAGTCAATAATTGTATACTTTTATTCAGAATGCTGATTGACATAAATAGCCTCCCAAATCTTTTGTAGTTCACTTGAATAACATTTTTGACTCAAATTTTCATGTGTGAAAATGTTCTGTTAATTTTTTTTAAATAGAGCATGTGAATTCAAATCAATAGGATTATGAATAACTTTCACTATTCCAAAGCAGAACTGAGCGTTAGTGATGACTTTAGGGGTAGCCATATGAAAATATATTATACTTTTATTGATTAATTTTTGTGCATGTTTTTACTCATAGGCTATTTTAAGCTCCAGTGAATGTTAGTATGGTCCCATTCACTGGATAATATCTGTAAAATAAAAAAAAATGAAGATAATTTAGTCTTTGCTTATTTGTTGATTCCTTGGTTCACACTATTTTCCCTTTCTAACTCCTACTTTAGGTGGTAATAATAAAGCAAAAAGTTCTCATGTGATCTTGTTCTAAATAACTGTTTATGGTACAATTAGTATGTGTTAATTAAGGAAAACATGGAAAATATGGAAACATTAAAGATAAATTCAAAAACTCACCTATATTCATAGCCACCAGTGGCAACATGCTAAGCAATAATATTTTTAACGTTCTTTTTTATTTTTCATAAGTAGGCTCCATGCCCAGCATGGAGCCAGATGCGACGCTTAAACTCACAACCCCTAGTTCAAGACCTGAGCTGAGATCAAGAGTCGGATGGTTAAGCGACTGAGTAACCCAGGCACCCCATATTCTTAACTTTCTTAATATTCTTTCTTTTTTTCTGTCTTTTCTATGCATAGGTGTGCATGAGGGAAAGAAGATTGAAATTGAGTTTGGTAATAAACTATCTTTTATATATAAAATTATATAAGCATTTTGTTGCCTAGGCTTGCTGAGGAAATCAAGACTGCTTTAAAATTTTGCTGTGTATGTAATATTGCAATTAATGTTATCACTCATGATTGTGATTAAGAGTACAGACTCTGGAACACAACTTCCTAGATTCAAATCCCAGCCCTGGAACTTCCTAGTTACATGACCAAGCAAGTCATTAAGTTCTGTGTCTCAATTATGTCAACTGCAAAATATTACTAAGAATAGCATCTCTTAACTACAGAGAACAAACTGAGGGCTGATGGAGGGAGTTGGAGGGGATGGGCTAAGTGGGTGATGGGTATTAAGGAGGGCGCTTATTGTGATGAGCACTGGGTGTTATACATAAGTGATAAATCACTGAATTCTACAACTGAAACCAATTTTACTATATATATTAACTAACTGGAATTTAAATAAAAACTTGAAAAAAATAAAAATAGCATCTACTTCATAGATCTGTTGCAAGAAATAAGTGCATAATGTATTAATAATGTAGATATGTCTTTAGAAAAGTACATGCTAGTTGTATAAGCATTATATGTTATTTGTTATCATAAAATATTTTCTTTCTTTGGGAGTTTTCTTCAGAGAAGTTTCCCAGTATTGAAATTAATGGTTCTAAGCTTGTGATTTTAAGTCTTAACAGTTACTGCTAAAATATTTTCTAAAATATCACTGCTATTTATACAATTTATACATTACCAGCAAAATATAAGTTTGAACTTAAACAGCACCTGACATATACTGCCCACCAATAAAAGTTATTTATTGTAATTGTTATTTTATAATATTGTACATCTTCTTTTTTTTAAACATTTTATTTATTTATTTGAGAGATAGAGAGCACGAGAGGGAAGAGGGTCAGAGGGAGAAGCAGACTCCCTGCTGAGCAGGGAGCCCGATGTGGGACTTGATCCCAGGACTCCAGGATCATGACCTGAGCCGAAGGCAGTCGCTTAACCAACTGAGCCACCCAGGTGCCCTATTGTACATCTTCTAAGTGTTGTATATGTTATATCTTTGATAATGTCCTGGATTAAAACTGGACTTTGTTTTTATTGTAATTGACCATAAATTAAATATGTGGGAAAATGTTTATATGCCAGTTATCTTTCCCCTTTCTGTTCATTATTTGATTGTGTTTTTTTATTGCTTCTTGTAGCACTTCTAAGTTTGACCTTCCTCCTATGTTCTGTCCTCCGCCATTCAGGGACCCATATTTACTTTGATTTCTCTGATCTGGTCATAAAGATTTTTGGAAAATGCTAAACTTCAGTAATTCTTTTTAATTCAAGGGAAGAGGACCTAAATAGCATAGCTGAAGGCAAAATTAATCAAATATATTAGTGGATTATTTAAAGTAAGTCCAGTTTTATGTAATTATATATAATTACCTTACTGATGGGAGAAATAAATAATAATATTTACAGTAGGAAGTAGCATAAATTGATTTCTACTGAACTAAAATGGGAAAAATCATGCTGACCTCAATAGAGAAAAATAAAAATCATGATCTAAATCTTAAGGAGTTTTCCACATATTTGAAAGAATATATAAAAATTTTAAGATAAAAAAATAATCTCAAATATATTTATTAAGAATTCATAAATTACTATATGAAAAATTGCCAAATAAATGGCATAATCAAACAGGTACTCTACAGTCAGAAAAGGTAAGTGCCAGAGTGAACAAATCAACAAAGCTGTATAAAAGATATCAAATGGAATTATTCTTTAGAGACTCTAAGGAGGATAGAAGAGGAGGGTATTTCAAAAAATAATAATGATAATTGCTATCATGCATAAACTAGTTACTGTGACTCAGACATTGTCATTTACTCCTCATAACTCCCATAAGAAAGATATTGATTTTATGGTTGGGGAAACTGAAGAACAAAAAGGTTAAGAAATTTGTACAAGATCACAGAGATAGTAAGTGGCAGACTGATCCCAGCTGGCCTGGCCAGAATCCATGTTGTTAACTACTACCCACTATTTTCGAAAAGATATTGGCCCCTCAAATAGGTGTAAGATGCACTTAGAAGGCAAGAAATGAATTATCTTTCTAGAAACAAAGATCAAAGAACTTTGAAATCAAAGTGAAGGGCGTATTGGGGGCTATTCTGTAGATTGAAACAGGGATAATTTGAATTATGTTTTCTAGTGCTAAAAAATCATTTAAGTAGGGAAATTATGGTTTAGGAAGACTGATCTAAGAGTTGTATGAAGAATTGAGGTTCAAAACAAGGAAACCAATATTCAAGAATTGAGAGTTTGAATACAGGGCAAAAACTCAATTGTAATTATTAATATTGAGATATAATCTGTACTGTGTGCTTGCCCTGTGGCTCTGCAAGTATCCTACTGGAATCTTGTTATCTCTGTTTAGATGTCCAATTCCCTCCCATACTCAGGAATCTTTGTCTTGGTGTGGATAAAATTTAAAACCAGTATCTCATGAGCTGCAATTTCAACATCGTGTGTTATTACAATTTTATTTTTCATCAGAGTTTTTTCAAAAAACCTTTTTATAATTAAGTCTCCATTTCCTCATTTCCCATTCTTTTCTCAATCTACTCCAATTAGATTTCTACCTTCATTTACACAAAATTTCTGAAACATTTCTTATAAAGTTCTTCAATAAACCTTTATCTTGCTAAACCCAATTGTTTCTTTGGGTTTTATACCTCCCTGGAATTTAAATCAGCTTTGTCCCAAAACACTCTTTTATCCTGGTTGATGCAGCACTACAGTCCTGACTCAATGCCTACTTCTTCTCTACTTCCTTTCTTGGCTAGACTCCCCTGAAAGGCCTTTAAATATGAATGATTTTCAAAATTCGCTAGTGTATGTATCTCTGCACTTAATTCCAGACTTCGATATCCCACATCTCTGACATCTGCACTAGGCTGTTTATTAGGCTTCTCTAACTCCATTTCCCTGATGATGAGTGATGTTGAGCATCTTTTCATGTCTCTGTTGGCCATCTGTATGTCTTCTTTGGAAAAAAATGTCTATTCATGTCTTCTGCCCATTTTTGAATTGGATTATTCATTTTGGGGGTGTGGAGTTTGGTAAGTTCTTTATAGATTTTGGATACTAATCTTTTATCAGATATGTCATTTGAAAATATCTTTTTCCCCTTCCATAGGTTGCCTTTTAGTTTTGTTGATTGTTTCCTTCACCGTACAGAAGCTTTTTATTTTGATGTAGTCCCAATAGTTTATTTCTGTTTTTATTTCCCTTGCCTCAGGAGACATATCCAGAAAAATGTTGCTTCAGCCAATGTCAGAGACATTACTTACTGCCTATTCTCACTTCTAGGATTTTTATGGCTTCAGGTCACTGTTTAGATCTTTAATCCATTTTATTTTTGTGTATGGTATTAAAAAGTAGTCCTGTTTTATTCTTTTTCATGTAGCTGGCCAGTTTTCCCAACATCATTTGTTGAAAAAACTCTTTTTCCCATTGGGTATTTTGTCCTGTTTTGTTGAAGATTAATAGACCACATAACTGTGGGTGTAGTTCTGTGTTTTCTATTCTGTTCTATTGATCTATGTGTCTATTCTGCACCAATACCATATTATCTTGATTACTACAGCTTTGTAATTTAACTTAAAGTCCAGAATTGTGATGCCAACAGCTTTGCTTTGCTTTTTCAAGATTGCTTTGCTGTTTGGGGTCTTTTGAGGCTCCATAAAAATTTTAGGATTGTTAGTTCTCGTTCTGTGAAAAATGCTGTTGGTACTTTGATGGGGATTGCATTAAAAGTATAGATTGCTTTGGATAGTATAGACATTTTAACAATATTTCTTCTTCCAATCTATGAGCATGGAATGTCTTCCCATTTGTTTCGTCTTCAACTTATTAATCAGTGTTTTATAGTTTTCAGAGTACAGGTCTTTCACCTCTTTGGCTAGGTTTACTCCTAGGTATCTTCTTTTTGGTACAATTGTAAATGGGATTGTTTTCTTAATTTCTCTCCCTATTGCTTCATTATTAGTGTATATGCAACAGATTTCTGCACATTGATTTTGTATCCTGTGACTTTACTGCATTCATTTATCAGTTCTAATAGTTCTTTGGTGGAGTCTTTCATGGTTCTCTATATGGTATCATGTCATCTGCAAAGAGTGAAAGTTTTACTTCTTTCTTACCAGTTTGGATGCTTTTTATTTCTTTTTGTTGTCTGATTGCTGTGGCTAGGATTTCCAGTACTACACTGAATAAAAGGATGAAAGTGGACATCCTTGCTTGTTCCTGACCTTAGAGGGAAAGCTTTGTTTTTCACCAATGAGTATGAGGTTTGCTGTGGGTTTTTATGTAGGCCTTTATTATGTTGAGGTATGTTCCTCTTAGACCTATTTTACTGATGGCTTTTATCATGAATGGATGTTATACTTTGTCAAATGTTTTTCTGCATCTATTGAAAATTATTAATTAATAATTAATAAATTAATTATCACCTTGTTTGATTTGCAAATATCAAACCACCCTTGCATCCTGGGAATAAATCCCACCTGATCACAGTGAATGATTTTTTAAATGCATTGTTGGGTATGTTTTGCTAATATTTTGTTGACAATTTTTGCATCTATGTTTATCAGAGATACTAGCTTTTAGTTCTCTTTTTTCGTGGTGTCTTTAACTGGTTTTGGTATCAGGGCTTCAAAAAATGAATTTGGAAGTTTTCCCTTTTCTTCTATTTTTTGGAATAGTTAGAGAAGAATAGGTATTAATTCTTCTTTAAATGTTTGGTAGATTTTGCCTGTGAAGCCATCTGGTCCTAGACTTTTGTTTTTTGGAGTTTTTTGATTACTGAATCAATGTCCTTGCTGGTATTCAGTCTGCTCAAATTTTGTGTTTCTTCCTGCTTCAGTTTTGGTAGGTTATATGTTTCTAGGAATTTATCCACTTCTACGTTTTCAAATTGTTGGTATATTGTTTTTCATAATATTTCTTATAATTATTTGTATTTTTGTGTTGTTGATTGTTATTTCTCATCTTTCATTTGTAATTTTATTTGAGTCCTTTCTACTCCGACGCAAAAATTAATAAACTCTGTGTTTATTTCTGGACTCTCTCTTCATTTCCACTGATCTATTCATCTAGCATTACATCAGAGTTATACTGCCTAAATTGTTGTAGTTGTATAGTAATTCTGGAATTCAGTTAGTTTGAGTCCTTCACTTTTTCCACTCTTTATCTAGTTTGTCTTGGGTACTCTAGGTTTTTAATATTTCATTTTAGAAGAAATTTATCTGTGGCTCTAAGAAAAGTTTTCTGTATTTATGATTGTGGCATTTTAGATCAATTTATGGGATACTTAATATCTAATCTTTCAAACTATGAATATGGTATGTCTCTGCTTTCATATATATCTTTACTTTTTCTCAACCATATTTTATAGTGTTCATTGTAGGGATTTATACATTGTTTAAAGTTATTCTTAAATATTTTTATTTTTTACACCGGTATAATAAAATTGTTTTAAATTCTTTTCCAATTGTTTGTTTCTATTATGTAGAAATATAATTGAATTTATAATGTTGACCTTGACTTTTGAGAACTCACTGAACTCCTTCAATAGTTCTAGTAGGTTGTCATTATTGTTGATTCTTTAGGCTTTTGTACATAAATACCATGTCATCTGTGAAGAGGGACTTTTTCTTTTCCAAATTTTCTATATATATTTTTTTCTTTTTCTTACAAATAACTTTGGCTTAGGACCTCCACTATAATGTTAAATCTTACTATAGAGAGTATATAGCCTTGCCTTACTCTGGATCTTAGAGGGAAAGTCTTCAATATTTTACTGTTAATTATGATAATAGCTATAGGACTTTTAAAACCTGCAAATAAAAATAAAAACAAAACAAACAAAAAGGATATGTTGAAGTCCTAAAACCCAGTACCTCAGAGTGTGAGTTTATTTGGAAATTGGGTCGTTACAGGTACAATTAGTTAGGACGAGGTCATAGTGTAATGGGGTTAGCTTCTAATCCAATATGACTGATGTCCTTATTAGCAGGTAGCCAGATGAAGACAGGCACATACAGGGAGAACTCTTTGTGATGACAAATGCAGAGGTTAGAGTTATGCAAATGCAAGTTAAAGAATGTTAAAGATTGTTGACAAACTACCAGAACCCAGCAAGAGGCAAGGAAGATTGTCCTTATACATTTCAGAGGGAGCACGGCCCTGGGATTCACTGGTTTTTAGACTAAACTCTAGCCTCTAGAACTGTGAGATAATAGATTTCTGTTGTTTTAAGACACCCAGTTTGTGCTACTTTGTTATGGCAGCCCAAGGAAACAACAGTACTCCCTATTTGATTGAAGAAATTACCTCTTATTTCAGTTTGCTAATTTTCTTTAATCAAAAATAACTGGTGAATTTTTGCCTAGTGCTTCCCCCCGCCCCAAGTACCAGTCATCTTTTTATCTGATGTTAGTTCTCAATTAGGACATGAAAGGATTCAAGGGTGCCAGGCAAAAGTCATGGTCAGGAATGCAGAAAGCCTCCACACTGGGCCCTCTTCAGTGGTATTTCCGAAGCTGTTCAAGTGGGGGGTTCTTTGTAACAACAATAGTAATTGAAAAGCACATGAGCTGCCAGCATCGTAGAAATCCCAGCGATACCCCAGTTCTTCACATTGACATACTTCTTGTAATACTGGTAGTAACCTCTGTGAAATGGTCCAGCAATGCCTCTGGTAACCTCTGTGAAATGCTCCAGCCATGCCTCTGGGGCTGAATGAAATCCTACATCAGTATCCAGCTTGTCAGCTCTCCTACTTTGACATCCCTGTGCTTCTTCTCCTTCACTGGTACAGGTGACAACCATCTGGGGGTCCTGGGTGTCTGCTATGTCAAACAATTTTTTGACAATTATTAACATGATTGATACAAGGTTTTGATACAATATAATGTCTTTTCTCCATTATTACTTTAATATGGTGAATTATATTGATTGATTTTAAAATCATAAAATAACATAACATGTAATAGTAATACTTTCATGTTTGTGGCTTACAATCGCTGATACTCTAAAAAGGTTTTTATGTGTATGTTCATAAGGGATATGTTAAATATTATCTCTAAATTAAATATTTGATAGAACATACCGGTAAAATTATCTGGGTCTTTAGATGTTTTTGTGGAAAGGTTTTTAATAATAAATTTCATTTTTATAAATAGTAGACTTTCAGATTTTCTATTTCTTCTTGAGTGAGTTTGTTAAGTTGGTTTTTCAAGAAATTTATCTATTTCATGAAAATTTGTAAATATATCGATACAAGTATTTGTAAAGTTCCATTTTTGTCTTTTAAAGTCTATAGGATTAGTCTAATTTCAATATCTAGGTGATGTTTTTGTGCCTCTCTGGGTGGGTGTCTGTGTATATTTCTACTTCTTTTTGTTTTAAACGTGTCTCATATTTTCTTGTCTCTTTATACACCTAGAAACCTCTGTTTTTATGTTAGATATTGTGGGTAATAAATTATAAGATTTTGGAATTAGCACCCTCCCTTAAAACATGTGAATTTTATTTTGCAAGGCAGTTAAAGTTTTGACAGATCATTCTGGATGCCATTAGGCTTATTTCATGCTGTTCTAAAATGGTTCAGAGTTTTAAAATTAGTCCTAAGATTTGTTTTTATTTATATATGGTAGTTACCCCTAAGGCATGACCATTCTGAGGCTTCTACTGAAACTGATTTGCTCTGTGTGGTTTTTGTATTCCAGCTGTACTGAATTTCCCACATTTCCCAGCACCACATAACCCTGTAATAAGTAATCTCTGTCAGACTGTGAAAATATTCAGCTTTCCTGTGCTGAATCTCCACATACACTTCTTGTCCCTCTCTGGTATCGAGTCTTGAAAACTCCAGCCCCTTCAGAGTCAGAAGTCTGCACAAAATGAAACCAGAGCAAACTGAAATATCTGATAGTAAATCAATACCTAAAAAGTAATTATTTATATCAGCTAAGAGAATCAAAATGGTAACTGTTTTAGTAATCTGTTACTGCATAACAAACCATCCCAATACACAATAGCTCAAAGAAATAATTAGTTAATATTGTTCTCAAGTTTATGGGCAGCTGGGCAGCTCCTGTGATCTGGTCCAGGCTCATTGGATTTCATTTGGGTTTGTTCATGTCTCTTTGGTCAGCTGCTTTATTGATTGCTTTTTCATTTATAATATTACATTTAACCTATCACAACATACCTTAAAAAATTGTATATTAGGCTTTCATTTTCACCCTTATATCTTTTGTGCTACTTTTGTCATACATTTTACTTCTACATTGGTCATAAATTTTACAGTACCCTGCTATCATTTTTACTTGAAATAATCAATTGTCTTTAAAGAGATTACAAAGGAGAGAAAATATATCATTTATATTTACTTTATTTTACTACATCTGGTGCTTTTCTTTCTCTAAATCCAAATCTCTATTTGTATCATACATCTTCATCCTAATGATCTAAGATTTCTTGTAATGGAGGTCTTTTTTTTCAATTTTTATAAGAGATTTATTTATTTATTTTAGAGAGAGTGTGCTCACGTGCCCAAGTGTGGGGAGGGCAGAGGGAGAGAATCTTCAAGCAGACTCCCCACTGACCATGGAGCCCGATGTGGGGCTTGATCTCACAACCCATGAGATCATGACCCGAGCTGGAACCAAAAGTTGGAGGCTCAACTGATTGAGCCACCCAGGTGCCCCTCTTGTAATGGGGGTCTTATGGAAATAAATTCTATTAGCTTTTGTTTGTCTGAAAAGTCTATTTCATCTTCATTTTTGAAAGATTTTGCTGGGCTTAATGTTTTAATTGATCAAAATTTTTTTTAAAGTACCTTTCAGATGTTACTCCATTGTCTTCTGGCTTGCATAGTTTTTGATGGGAAGTATGCCTTAATTCTTTATTCCTTTGTATGCAATGTTTCCTTTTTTTCTCCAGTTGCTTTCAAGATTGGCTCTTTATTTTTGTTTTTCAGGTGTTTAACTATGACATGTTTTTTTAGGTACTTTTTGTGTTTTTAACTTTTTAAATATCCTGCTTGGAATTCTCTGAGATTTTTGATCTTTGGTTTATTGTCTTTCATTATATTGGAAATTTATCCTTTCTGATCTTTCCTAGTATTACTTCTTCCTCTTTCTCTTTATTTCCTCTATAAATCAAAGCACACACGTTAGACCATTTGATATTGTCTCATAGCTCCTAGATACTCTTGCAGGTTTTTTTTCTCTTTATTCCTTTTTCTCTTTATGTTTCATTTAGAATATTTCATATCAACTTACTTTTAAGTTCACAAATTTCTTGCTCAGATATGCTAAGACTGTCAGAGTAATTCTTCATCTTAGATATCATGGGTTTTTTGGGGGGTAGGGAAGATTTTATTTAACTCATTTTAATAGTTTCCCTCTTTTGTTGAAATTCCTCATGTGCTCCATGTGTGTTCTTCACCTTCACTACTGTATCCTTTAACATATTAAATAGTAGGCATTATAATTATAAAGCCCTCGACTGATAGTTTCAACATTTGTGTAATTGCTCAAAGTGCTTTGTTGATTGTTTTATCTCTGGACAATGGCTTTTTCTTTCTTGCTATTTTGTCTTTTTGAATGAATATAAACACTGTCAATTGAAGAACAGTAGGGAGAGGTGAAGAGTATTGATTGCTAGAAATGAATAGAACTCTTCTGTTACAATAGTAGTGAATAATACAGTTGGGTTTGGGTTTTGTTGTTGATATTATTGCCCTTTGAATTCTTCAGTGGTGGGATGTCTGAACTATGTGATTAGGGTGAGCCTTGTGGTGCTAGAAGATTTTCTCATTTTTTCTGCTTTATTCTGTTTTCAGAATCTCTTGCACAACTGTCAAATAGAAGGTTTCTTTTCACACTCCTTTTTCTCTACTAGTGGTAGCCTTCTATTGCTTATTATTTAATGCTAGATTCATGGTGGGGCAGGGAGTGAGTTTTTGCTTCTTCTTGTGTAAGCTTGGTCTTAGATAATACCTGTGTGCCCAAGCATCAGGAAGGGGGCCTTGTTATTATTCTTGACCTTCTCATCCCAATGACAGCCATATTCAGACTTATATCTGGCGGTCCTTAAATAGGGGAGATACTTTTTGCCTCTCCTTATCCCAGCAATAGGATATCTCTGGAACAGGATTGTGACCCATAAAGGTTTTCTTTTATCCCTCCCACAGGGGCAGACAATCTTGATCTATCACTCTACCAGAAGCAATGATCTTTTCTTGGTCTCTGGTGTCAAGAAGGAAATTTTACTGGCACTTCCCCAGAAGTTGATGAGTTCTGCTTCTATAGAAGCACTGAATCTTGGCCTGGTCCCTAGTTACAAGACAGTCTGCTATCCTTCCCTCAGCAGCTTAAAGCATATTTTCTTCCTAATGAGGAAGGTCCAGGAGAGTGGGCTACATTTTAAGATTGTTCTATCTCCATCATGCCTGTAGCAGTTACAGGGTATATCTGGTGTCCTGCTCTGCTCTCATTCTTTCCCATGAGCACCTTAAGCAGATTCATAGAAAAGAGCTTGAGTAAGCGCAAATGCCCCTGGTGTCAGCTACTCTGAGTTATTCTAAACTCTTATACTATCCCACATTCAACCTTTAGGAATTTATTAAATTTTTTGCTGATTTCATCTTACTTGCTACTATGGCAGCCAGTTCTTTCTCTGTGCTCTGTGAAAGTGAAGCAGTTTTGTGTCCTGTCTCCTGTTAGAGGTGATTGCCACTCTTTGGAACTTAGTTCGTTGTCTCACCACCTCAGCACTTTGATGGGTCAAGGAGAGTTGTATTTTTATAGGTCACACAGTATTTTCTAATTGTCAGGATCAGAGTAATGTTCTCCTTTGGCTTTCTATGTCCTAGGAAGAATTGGAAATCTACAAAGCATTTTTAGTTTTATTTATTTACTTATTTTTTAAGTAGATGCCATGCCCAGCATGGAGCCCAATGCAGAGCTTGAACTCATGACCCTGAGATCAAGAACTGAGCTGAGATCAAAAGTTACACAGTTAAACAACTGAGCCACCCAGGCACCCCCAAAGCATTTTTTATAGATAAGAAAATATACTCTTGGGTGATATATTTTCCTTCATCATAGAAGTTCAAAACAGATACAACAGGATATCTCCCCAGATATGACATTTCAACCTACTGATTTGCAATTTAGCTAATATAAACATCTGCAAATACAAGAGGAAAAAAACCAATAAATGACAAAAAATTATTTGGAATATAGAAAATGGATTTCAACAATGTAATAAACATTGCTCTTTCTGTCTATAAAAAGGAAAATTGGTGGTTATATAAATTTGGGATATTTTGGGTTAACACAGATTAATAATTGTTTCCTAGAAGACTTCTCCATGTTTTTAATGTTAGTGTACAATATGGATCTCTTAGAGAAGAAAAGTCTATCTAGCATTTTGCAATCTGATGTGGTCACTAAATCTGCCTTTTTTTTTTTTTATAGAACAAAACAAAGTACTCCATAGAGCACAATGCAAGAAATGCTGGTTTAGTTATTTATAATGGCATATGAATTTTAAAACTTTTTAATATCATCTCATTTTTACAATTTTGATGTTGTGTCTAGTATTTTATGGTTCAACTCTATCTTGATGAAATTTTTAAAATGTGATAAAGCAGCAAAGTGTTAAAAAAGGTAGGAAACAAAGTGCGTACTATATGATTAATTTTGTATTAGCCAACTTTAGATAAATTCTATGAGATCTAATATAAACTAGTTTTTTTTTTCCTCCCTGCATTCTTTTTAGCCATATAAACCATACTGCAAATAAGTCAAGTTAAATTTGGGCAGAGATTCATATTTGGGCTTTTGTTGCTGAGATAATTTTTATTGTCATCTTCCAAAGAACTCTTTCAAAACACCTTCCATTTTTTTCTACATTTGATAAATCTTGTGTTGTAAGCAATAAGACTGATAAATAGGTGAAATAATCTTATGACCAGACCACTTTGACACCTCAAAAATCTATTTATTTTGGAGTGAGTCAAGACATATTGACTTATACTGCATGAGTAATATTCTACAATATTTATTTTTTTCATTTTATCCTTTCATTCACTCACTAGTTAATTCATTTATTCATAATTATTTGAACTTAAGTTTACCACCAATTTGCAGGACCAAAGGGGAATAAGGAATTTATTATGTTTGAATCTATACTGATTTTTTACCCTATCCACCACTAAGAAGTAAACTTAAATGTTTACAGTTTTATTACTACTTTTTACTTCTGTGCCTAGAGAAATATGGTTCAAAAGAAACAGTAATTTCAGAATTATATGGTTAACCATGGGAAAATAACAAAATCTTATTTTTAAAGGTCAAATGATAACTGATATTCACTGTAGTTTGCATCATGTATTTCTTTGTGCTTTTGACGTATTTGTTAGACATTTCCCTGAACTGATATGCCATACCAGGAGGATCAATTATAAATTAGTAGACAATTTCTATATTCTATGGCCAAGTGCAATTCCTTCACTCAAGATATATAAAACATATTTTTTCTTTAAAAAAAGAAAATAGTTAAATTAACCTCATTTTTGAAACTTTAATATTTAATCCAAAATTTGAGTTACATAATATCACTATGTTCTCAATCATAGGATTGAGTGGCATATCATTAAGGATTGTTCTACTGATATTTAATTGTTAAGTAACTCATGAAATCAGAGAAGATGTGAATAAAGCAGATATTATAAAAACATAATATTTATTATTCCTATGTGTAAGTTTAGAAAAATAAAATTTTGGAAAATCAACTTACCTAAGAAATTAGTTAACATATCAAGTTTGCTTAAATATAGTCATTTGACTAACATGGGTTAATAATACTATGGTAAACTGTTAAGTATTGAGACATTCAAAAAAGGAAGCTGATTAAATCTACATCAAGCATGGCTGCCATCTTGTGGGGACAGGATGTAATGTAGTGAGGGCCCAATCTCAAAATAAAGTGCCCCTGTTGGGTTATAAGTCATCATTTTACCTCTCTCCACCACTTGCTTGGTTTTTATTAATATTCTACTTAAAATTCCACATCAACACCAGACAGAAGAGATAAGAAATCTAAACTAAAATTGGTGCTCTGATATATATAACTAATTTTTGCTCTTAAAAGTTCAGGATGAAATAGGCGATGGGGATTAAAAAGTACACTTATCATGATGAGTACTGAGAAATGTATAGAATTGTATTGCTATATTGTATACCTGAGACTAATATAACGCTGTATGTTAACTATACTGGAATTAAAATTAAAAAAACAATAAAAAAATTCAATATCATGGCTAATGTATAGGTAGTGGAAAAGCTTTGAAATTTAAAGTTTTGACTTGAATTAACTTTAGTAATAGATAAGTTTGATAAAGTTATAATATTAACCAAAAAAAACCTTATCAGCAATCTATTTACAGGATTTGGTTGGAATGTATATCTCACTGAGTAAGAAGAAAACATGACATTGCTCTAACAGGGCAGCCTTTCAGATTTAGGGAAAGTGTTGAAAGGGAGGAAGGGATTAAGAGCTTAACGTGGAAGGAAAGAAGGAGGGCAAGAAAACAGGACAGAAGGGAGGGAGGGAGGGACTGAGGGAGGGAAGGAGGGAAGGAGAGAGGCAGGAAGGAAGTATCACCTGTTATCAAGCACTAGTGTCACAGATAACATAATTTGACAGAGTAGAAAGTGGTGGGCCACTGCAAGGTTGACCCCCCTCCCAAAAAAGAACACGGTATACCCATTGTGAATATGTTACATAGAAATGTGTGATTTAATGATTTTCTTGATATCAAAAAAATGTGTTTTCTCAGTTTGAGTCTTTCATCAAATGTCACTACAACTTCTGCAACTCAATTTCTCATTCTCTTCCAGAACACCAAGCATTGAATAAGAGAGGCCCTAAAATCCCACTGAGTTTTGAACTTCTTTGATTTGCTAAGTATAAAAGTCACCTTTTCAGCCCCTCAAACAAAAAGAATTTGATTTTTACTTCTGCAAATGAACATCTCAATTATAAATTTACAGTCATAATTTACAACAACATATTGCCTGCATATGCAGATAGTCATTGCAAGCTCATAGTTTTCCTTTCATAGTCATATTAATTAAAGTGGCAGCATACTTAGAATCATTTGTATGGCTAATCATATTTGTAATATTAACGATACAATTATAGCAAATTAGAAAAAATGATCAAAATGCATTACATCCTATTTTTTCTCTGATATTCTTTTCAAAGCTGTTTCACCCTAATTTTCAAGTAAGCTATCCCGTAAATTTACAGTATTTTATATCAAAACAAAATACATCTCTTGAGTCACTGAATATTATTGAAGTTCTTTTTTTTTTTAAGATTTTATTCATATGACAGAGAGAGACACAACGAGAGAGGGAACACAAGCAGGGGGAGTGGGAGAGGGAGGAGCAGGCTTCCCGCCGAGCAGGGAGCCCATTGCAGGGCTCAATCCCAGGACCCTGGGACAGACGTTTAATGACTGAGCCACCCAGGTGCCCCATTATTGAAGTTTTTTAAAGTTGACTAAGTTGACTTACAACTAAAGTTGTAAGTTGACTTACTACCATTGTAACATTCAGTGAGCAGCTGATTTTTAAAGTTTAGACATTGGTATTCCTAGTATTTGTTTAGAGTAAAAATGAAAGAATTATATATTCCAGGTATTTCCATTATGTTGCTTTCTTTCCACACAGTACATTGTACATGATTAAAGGAGCCTGCAAATCCCCTCCAAAAATGCAAATTAATAGTTCTCCCAAATTCTGTTCTTCCATAAAAAAATAATCATTATTCTTTACATCTTAAAGCTGCTAGGATTATCTACCACTTCTTGAAATTACAGTAGTCTCCCTTATTTGCAGTGGATATGTTTGAAGACCCACAGTGGATGTCTGGAATCACAGCTAGTACTGAAACTTAGATATACTAGGTTTATTGCTACAGATACATACCTATGATAAAGCTTAGATGATAAATTAGGCACAGTAAGAGGTTAACAATAATAAAATAGAGCTATTATAACAATATGCTGTAATAAAAGGTGTATGACTGTGGTTCCTCTCTCTCTCAAAATATCTTATTGTACTGTACTCACCCTTTTACTAATGATGACATAGCATGATAAACTGCCTATGTGATGTGAAGAGGTGACGTGAATGTCATAAACATTGTGATGAAGCATTAGGCTGCTATTGATCTTCTGATGATACAAAAGGATGATCATTGGCTTCCAGGCCATGGTTGACTTTGGATAACTGAAACTGTAGAAAGTAAAACTGTGGATAAGGGGGGAGGATTACTCTGTTGATGTTCATAACACAACTCATGCCTGAATTGAATTGACAGTCTCCACATAGGAAGAATAAATTCATGACTCATGGTTCCCTTACATTTTTATTCCAAAAATTAATCATTGGTATAAAATTTTCATGAATGGAAGCTGTTTTTTCAACAAAAAAATATGCCAAAATGCCAAAGTTTTGAATTTCAGTACAGCAAGTCAGATGTATCAGCCATTTCTATATGATAATGCTTGAATTAAAGCTAAATAGGCTTAATTACACTAATACATGGCCTTCATAAAAAGCTGATATGGAAGTACAACCAGTGAATTTCTTATTCCTCCCCACGCCGGAATTTAACTTCTACTTAAATATTAAAGAATTTTGCATCCAGCTAACCTAAGTAAACTAATTTTGTATCCATCTAATTATATCACAATATGAAATTTTCTAAAATAGTAAGAAATATGGTTATCACATAATTTAAAAATGGGTTTAAACCCATAGTTCATACAAAAACCACTAATTAGGGCTCATTTGGTATAGAAATTATTTCAACAGTTTAAAAGAGTAATTGATATTCTTAAATTTAAAATCAATAAGCCACTGTTACGCTTCAATTCTCCATTAACTTTGTATTACTTTTAGAAAGCTACATCTCATGGTACTATTATTTCTTTTAAATATCAGGAACATGCATTTTGATGCCTTTATGGTTTTTGTGATGTGTCATGAAGACTCTTGTAAATGTCTGAGTATTGTGACAATAGTTCTGAAGTATGGCTACACATTAGAGTCAGATCCAGAGAGTTTAACACATATTGGTCAGACCCCAAACCCCAGAGATTTTGATTCAATTAGCCTGAAGTGACCTTTTGAAAAGCTTTCCAGGTTATTCCAAAGTGAAGCTACCTTTGAGAACCAATAAATGGGAAGATTTGGGAATAATGAAAATGTTTTGCTCATAATACTCCAGAACAGATTTCCAAGACAGAAGATGATATGAATTGACTACATTTAGCTATCTCTAGGAATGACATTTATTAAGCCGGGACTGAGCCAGCTAATGTTTTGAAGTTCCTCCTAGTTCTCTGATTCTAACATATTATAGTGTTCTTTCCATGTTAATGGTTATCTCACAATTTTTTTCTTCATAGAGCACATAGTGACTCATCAATTTTTTAAACACCCTTGTGAAAAATATAATAGAAACAAGTTATGGAGCGATACCGCCATTCTTTCAAAAACTTCATTACCTGTAACAACAAAATATGATCCCTGAAATCACAACAGAACTCTTTAAAAAGTAAAATGACATCAATAACATTAATACAATCAAATTGAGTACATGTATACTGATGGGAAAAATAAAGGAATGATCAAAATTGAGACAAATTAATCAGTGATGGCTTCTTGGAAACACTGATTTATGCCAGATTCAGATGGAAATGATGAAATCCAAGTCAACAAAGGGGCTCTATGTAAAATGCTACAGTGAATAAAACATGAATAAGCTATGGTCCTCACTCTCAGGGCACTGATGATCTAATTCAGAAGTAGTCCCATCTAACTCTAATATAAAGGTACAGTGTGCTATGAGAACACAGAAGAAGGATAGATGTATTCCATATTAAAGGATTGGACATTATATCATGGGCAAAATTTGAATTAAGCTTTGAAGTGGCAGAGTGGTTGGAAGAATGAATAGATCCTTCCAACAGAATTATTGACCTAAGTAACAATATGGTAGCACATTTTCTGGAATGTTCAGGGAAAAACTACACAAGATAAATGAAAGAAGGCATTTCACAGAGGTGAGAACGTACAACTGTGTTTGGAGAAATACTAGCCCAATTCACCAGGCTAGAAAGTCTCAAGAAGAAAAGAGGTTTGCCAAATATGAAAGGTTGTTTAAGGAGTTTGACATCCACAAATCCCAAATAGCAACATTTCCAAAGGATTCCAATTATAATTGAAATAATTATCAGGCCTATTAATATCTGGCCTCAACTAGTTATTTGGTTGTGTTAACAAACCTCCAGTCTGGAGTGGGGTCAGACTGAATATAAGATAATCATTACAAGAAAGGAAGTCACAATTGTCAGGATTCTATTTCAAGGAATAAGCATGCCAAAAATCCTTTCATTCTGGGACTGGGAGGCTGTCATTCAGTACTTTTTCAGCTCTTTTCATGGAGAAGCTACTAACTTCCTCATTCTGAATTTATATACATAGGTCCATTGTCAATGTAGTATTTGGATCAAATGTCTCACTGAAGCATGTATTTTACTATTTATTACATTTTTTTTTCACGTTCTTCTTTATCCTTTCTTTATCCTGATTGCCTAAAAATACTCTGGAGAGAGAGAGAGAAGGTAAAAAAAAAAATCACTGTATAAAAAATAATTAGCATGTCCTTCCCTTTTTATAACTTTATAATTGAAATCTCATTAAGCGCTTTCTAGGTCTCTTTTTCCCTTAGTGACCAGGTGTCCCTAATTTGTTTTTATCCAATGTGACTAATTCCAGGCAAAGACTAGAAAAAGTCTGATACCTGTTGGAGAATAGCAGTAGCAAGGTTAAATAAGTGGGGTGGCTTTTTCAGGTTGCCTTTAACCTCCTAAACAAAACAAAACAAAACACAACCAAAAAGCTTCAACGTTTTTTTTTTTTTTTCTTGGAGTCCTGCCTTTTTCTCAGTCCCAGTTGAAGATTCCAAGGGAAATGAGAGCACTATTTTGTTTCTCCCTTGTATTGCAGATAGGGGGAGGAGGTGGTTATTAGAGAGAAGCTCTTCCTCTCTCGGTTCCCCCTCTCTCCGCTTGACAGCACCGCTCTCTCGCGGGCTCGCTGGTTCTCCTAGGTGATCCATTTCTAGGCAACGTGGGGCTAGTGCTGAAGCTGCCAGGCTCGCTCCTTGCTCGCTTCCTGCATCCCGCCAGGCGAACCGCTCCAAAAGCATCCTGCAGCCCGCAGGCTTCCCTCCGCCGGCCCGGCCCCGCTGCTCGCGCCCGGCGCAACTCCCCCGCCACCGCGCCCGAGCGAACCGGCTCCCCGGGCCCGCCTCGCCGAGCTCCGCTCCCTGCCTCGCGCAGAAAAGGAATTTTCTCTGCATTACTATCTGCATTACCTTGAAGTTCACTTTTACTACCCCTCTTGGAGAGGGCTTTTTTCCTTTCCCTGTTGGAATCTGGCTGCTCCGCTTGGAATCTCCTAATCTTTCCTTTCCACTTAGATTTTATTTTGGCAGCGAAACAAGTGATTCTCTGCGGGCCCTTGGGGCGGGGGCGGGGGGCGCTTTTTTTTTTTGGTTGGGGGAGGGGGAGGGGAACATCCGGCGTAGGGGGAGGGGGGTGGTCTGTTGGAAGTTGCGGCGGAGCTGGGACTGGAGACCCGCGGCCCCGGCGCAGCGATGGGGATGGTCTGAGCTCCAGCCTCTCCCCCTGCCCGAGAGCAGCCGAGGCTGGATACATTTTTTTTAAAAGCCAAACTGCAAACAACTCTGGCGACGCCAAAATTCCCCTCCAAGTGACACGGCTTTGCGAAGGAGGTTTCCTCAGGCTGGGCTCTCTTAATTCGCTCTGCCTTCATCAGCGACGATTAAAGGCTTTGCTCTGGCAATAGGAATTTAGAAAAAAAGAAAAAGCTGCGCTAAACTCTATCGTGACCTCGAACTCTTCGGACTGGCTTACAAAAATATATTGAAAGAGAAACCATCCTAAAAGAGATTCAGCATAGGAGGACATGGAAGTTTTCCCCTTGCTCTTGGTTTTGTCCGTCTGGTGGTCTCGAACCTGGGACTTGGCGAATGCGGATTCAATCATTCACATCGGTAAGAAAGGGCAGGTGTTGCCTGTGGGTACTTTTAACGTTTGGGTTAGCAAATATTTCCCTTTGCCTCCCCCTCTCCGCCCTCTGTGTGGCTTATTGGCGCTGGCTTCGGTTTATTGCCCCTTCCCGCTAACCTTCCCTCACACTTGTTCAGTTTTCTGGCAGGATGTGGATGCTCGAACCTTGACTTGGGCCGTTGTTTCGCGGTGAATCGTGGAGTGTGTGATGGATGCGTGGGGGTCTCGAGTTTACCTCAGTTGTGCGTGTGTGCCGGGAAGTGCGGGGGGTGGGTTCTGAGTGTGTGGGGAAGGGAAGTTTAATCGACTCTACCTTCCATATTCTCTCCCGGATGTACATTTGCTCCATTAAAAAAAAAAAAAATCTTTAGGGGAAAGAAGAGGTGTGTGTCACCTGTGAGGCGAAAACTGGGGTGAGAGGTGGGGGAGCTCCCTTCGGATCGAACAGGTGGTTTTGCAACGTGAGCGGGCTGCCTTAGCCGCAGCGTTGTGCGATGGTGACGGGGTGCTGGCTGCGCCCCCAGCCTCCTTTTCCTCTTCCCGTCCTCTTGGCTTTGCGGTACTCGCGCGGAGTCGCCGCGACGGTGGCGGGAGGGGCTGGCGGCGGTGTAGCCGAGGACGGGGAGCCGCGCGCCTGGCTGCTTCGCACACTCCCCCGGCCTGGCGCGGCGGCGAGACTGGCCCCCGGGCGGACGAGAAGCGCGGGGCGCGCGGGCCGCCCTCGTGGGCTGCCTTGCAGACACCTGCCTCGCCTTGTCTCGCGGTCAACTCTTGAGTTGCCTGTAAGGCCGAGAGCAAAGGCGTTTGGGCTACTGCCGGGCGGCCTGACTCCAAGAAGGACGCCGAGCCGGCTCGGAGATGCTCGTGGCCCCACCTATTGGCAACCAGACGGGCCGGGACTGGCCGCGGCGGGCGGGGGCGGGGGCGGGGGCGGGTGGGGGCCGCGCGTCATTATCATGCACAGCGCTCGCAGCTTCGGGCTCCAACTCTTCTCACTTGCTAATCCGTAAGAGCTGAGTGGAGACGGGCTCCTGCAGCCTTTTCTGCGTTAATGCGACGATTTCCTTTTCGGAAATTCGTGTCCGCGGGCCAGCAAGGTTCATTTACTGGGATGAAGAGAGACCCCTCTTGGGGAATTTTTCTGGGCACAGGACTTTTATCTGTCCACACGGCTTGATGTTCTTCAAATTGAAGCGACAGATGGGTCGCAGCATCTCCTCCTTTCGTCCCCCTGCCCCTCCCCTGCGCGCGCTCTTTCTCTCTCACAAACACCCCCCCCCCCACACACACCCCACAGAGTCCTGGAAGGGCACCTGCTTCAGGTGGCTCTTGTGCCTGCCCCAGCGAGGGGCTTCTGTCTGGTGTGTGCCTCCACAGCGGCCAGCCCCTCAGCTCCAGGGGACTCCTCCTCGGTCTCAGAGGCTGTCTTTGTAAACATGTCTGCCATTCTCTGTCACTTATATTAGTAGAACCATACATGTCTCTGTATAAGGGGTAATGAGGTCAGGATTCGGAAAACCTTGCACTTATGCATTAAGTAAATTAAGCACTAGATAGCTTGACTGCTAGATCACGTTTTGCCTGGGGGCTAACAGGGCCTGTGGGTTCAGAACTTTTCAGGGAGAAATCATGGCCTCATTGAGGGGTTCAGTAATGTTCTGATAGAATTCAGAAACGAACTGTTCTCTTAAAGAAATGACACACATTTATATCCAATTGTAAATGACAGGAACAGGATGCAGAAAGATACAATACTATGGTACCTTTACGTTCATTTTATGATTAGGGGTTTCTGCCTTACGCTCTTCATCGCTCAGGAGAAAAGGCTTGTGGATAAATGCTTATTGCTTATTCTGTGGTCTACAGGATAAATATATTATTTGCAAACACCTACAGCTCTTTCTGTCCTTTATCAGCTGAATACTATTTTGCAATGCAGTCTGATCATTTGTTTCTAAATAGAACACAACTGTTGTATTTTTCCCTTTGCATTCTGTTGTCTGTCAGTGTGACATGGCTTACTTATTTATAACCAGACCAAAAAAAAAAAAATAACTGTGTACAAATTACAGATTTCTTCAAAAAGCAGGTTATATGCATGAACTGTGTATATCCTATTAAAAGGAATACTTACCAATTTGACTTGAATGCAATTAGTACATTAGGCAAGAGGATTAGCTTCTTTTATAGGCTACCCAATATTGCCATGAAGCTAGCAAATTGATAATTGCTTCAAATGCTTCATATCTTTTATAATATATTGATAAATATTTCTTACCAAATTAAGATGACCAAGACTAATTTGAGTGCATGTCAGAGGTTAAAAGCCCCTCCTGCTTCCATCTCCCATCCCAGCCAAAGTATAATAAATTCAAAACTAAATGCCCATATTAAAGTTTTAAACCATCAGTTAATATTCATTGGATCAGTTTACCTTGGTGACTAGCAAAAGAGAATTATCTTTAGGAGGTGATTGCTTTCGTTTAAATATTTAATGCGAGAAATATGCTTATGGCAAATGTATTATTTCAGGATTGAAGGGATGAAAGTGATGGAACTGAAGGAAAAGTGAGTATTTAAACTCTAGATTTATAAAGACATATGCAGAAATGAAAGGTTTTTCTAGCCTCGTGGTGTGTTCATGTAGAAAGTAGCTGCAATATGTAGTTCAGGCAAGCTGGAAAGATAAAAAAGACACTGCTCTAATAGGTTCTTTAAATATTGAATCCTTTCAGTGTTGAACAGAATTATATATATGAAAACTCTCGATTCTTCTTTCTTTCTCTTTGTTTTTATTTCACGCAGGTAGTTTTTAAAAGTCAGTTACATATTTTAAACTCTAATATATTTTATTAAACACATGAATTCACTACAATGATGAAATACATCATAATAGTTAAACTCCAGTGATTGGAGTGGCAGTGTATTTATTTCAGTAAAAAATGCACTACTATCATACATAATTACTTTTTCTGTTAAATCACATTTTAAAGATATTTGATAATTACATTTGTTTAAAGCACATTCAGACACGTAGTATTTAGAAATGAATCACCTCGATTGTGATATTCTTTGCCCCCCAAAAGAAAGGTCTTCTGACATATAAAAACTGCAATTTTGAATTATGCTTTTACTTTGAGCCTGTGCATTGATTGAGTAATTTCATCAGACCCACATTACTTGATTGCTTAGAAGTTTCCTAATGATCTGCATGCTGTAGGAAGAACCAAAAAATCGTGAGTGGAATGGCAATGATACTGTGTTTTATGAGGCTATTCAAAAGTCGCTCTGATTTATGTAGCTAGAAAGCTCGAAAGTCTTTGAGATTAGACACGCTGACTGCTATTTTCTTCATACATCAGTCGTTCCACACTCTTTACTCCCTAAACACAACAGGAGTGTAGAGCACTGCTTTAATTAAGCAGGGATTAGGTGGCATTTCCAGTCAACTGCACAGTTTGTGTTTTGCTTCAAATCTAATATGGAGGATCTCATGTTTTAACAGTTTAATGTATGCTCATTTCTTTATCTGGTTCCTGTGCTCACAGAACTGATTGAAATGAGCTATTCTCAGTTATATATCTCTATAAGGGTATGTTCAAACAGTGTAGTCACATATTACGAAAATCACTTGCAGGTTTTTCTTGTTATCAGTCATAGTAAAATACCTTATGCCAACAGGAAATAGAAACAAACCATTTATTTATGTTTTTCTCATAAGCACAAGATACTTTATCCTCTGAGATAATAATCATTAACTATGATTTGTTTGAGAAGCCTAAAACAATGCACAGAATATTTTCATCACAAAAAAGTTCAAATTAAAGTACAGAACTGATGGGTGAATAAAATGTCCACATTAAAAACAGTAATAGATGGCAGATTTAAAGCAACAGTTTTCGTGATTTTTGCACTGAGGACAGTTTTATCAAATATAGAATGTAAAAGTATTTCCAGAAAATGTACTGTGTCTTACAACAAAATATTTCTTTTCCACCTCTTTACATAATATGCATTGGGTATGATAGCCCCCAAGGAGTCATTAAGGACTCTTTGCACTGTATAAGATATCTCAGTGATTTAAATAATCCCTTTATTATTTACAGTGGTTGTTTAGTCTCTAAGTTATGGATAGCATATAGTATAAATTTCTGGAATGTATGGACAAGTAGTTTCTGAATTTAAAATAAGGGTGTACTTTACTATTCTTTTCTGTATCATTAATACAGTTATCTGAAGCATAATTCAGATGTGCCTTAAGTTAGACAGTATTATTAATCAACAATATCAACTATGACATGACTAATAAGCCATTACACCAAGGACCTTTGCTTTCTACTCCGAGTGAAGCGTACACCCAATAAATATCTCCTCTAAATTTTAATTCAAATATGAATAAAAATCAAGGTGATTAACTTTCAACTTTTTAAACAGTAGAAATCAGTTGAAATTGTTAGGAGTAATGGAAGATACATTATATTTAATTCAATTCCTAAGGCTAAGTTTATCATATTGTAATTTTATCTCAAAGGGTATTGTAATTTTAAAACCACACTTTCTAATCTGGAAGTTTTCTTTTTTCCCCTTCATTTGCATATGTTATTTTACTATTAAAAAGTAAAGTATTTGGTATTGCTTTTAGATTTTCATATTTCAGATTATAGACAGCATATTGGTAAGTAGCAATACTTACACAGTTTTAATGCAAATATAATGTTTATTAGAAAATACACTTATGGCTTATAAAGATAGCTTTGCCATTAGGTGTCACTGCATTCTGAGCTGTTCCTTTGTAGTCCTATTTGAAAACCACATGAGATTTTTTTTTTTAATTCTCTGAAAAAAATGCCATCCAATGAGGTCTTGATGCTATAAGATACAGGTGGTTTTTATTTTCAAACCAGAATAGGAAATATTATCCCTGTCTCTTATTCTTATAAAAATGTAGTTCTAGGACATGTCAACACCCTCTATTCTCCAGGTAGATTAGATTGCTAGACCTAATGATGTAAATTTTTCACAAATTTAAAATACAACAAGAATATATTCTTTAATACTCTCTGTGCAAAAATCTAAGACACCAAAAATGATACAAATATACTTATTACTGCTGGTGTAAGCAAATTAGTGGATGGAGTTTGTTAAGCAATTTCTTAACTGTGGTAGTTCTGCTTACTCATGGAACTTTTGAGGTACCAAACTAAATGAGGTTTGTAACGTGAAACACACATACACAGAGCTATGAAGAAAACGTGGGCAAAAATACAGATATCTTTTAAAATAATGTCATCCATTGAGTTTTGTGCATGATCATATATGTTTTCAGATAATTTTGGCCTGGTAAATATTAAGTTTTATGTAGTGTAACAGTTTCTTCCAAACACATACAACTACCACCACCACTACCAGTCCCGTTGGGTTTTTGTGGTAATTTATCTTTTTATAACCAGTGTCTATGATCACTTGGTAACTTTTCTGTTTATTTAATCTTTTTAAAGAGGCAAATTCTTCCCTCTAGCATATCCCATTTGAAGACTAATGGAGATGAAACTTAGGTCAACTTTAATCTGATAAATTCATTTTAATATAAGCAAAATCACATAGAGAATGCAGTACTAGGTTAAATGAACACTTTGTCTTTTTAGACCTCATCTTGCACCAGTATTATAATAAATTAGTTGGAATGTGTTAAGAACTTAGGGTAAAATTAAATGATCAGATGGATATCTAAAAGATAAGGAAAAATACTAAAGTAATTCTGGGATTGATTATGTGGATATTTGTGGATTCAAGTCATTTACATTGGTGAATTTTAGCATTTGGGTGTGGACACAGATTTCAGAATTACATGGGGAGGGATGTTAAGACATAGTGAAAATGTTCTAGATTAGAATTTAAGGGTTTGGGGCTAAGTACCAATTTTATCAATGGCTAACTGAGCAAAATTGGAAAGTTATTCTTGTTTTTTTTAATAAGATTTATTTATTTTAGAGAGAGAGAGAGGGACTGGGAGTAGGGGGAGAGGGAGAGAAATTCACAGGTAGACTCCCCACTGAGTGTGGAGGCCCATGTGGGGCTCCATCCTGGGACCCTGAGATCATGACCTGAGCTGAAATCAAGACTTACTTGCTTAACTGACTGAACCCAGGCATCCTGGAAAGTTACTTTCTTTAGTCTTCATTTATTATGAATGCTAAAACAAGATTTAGACTAATTTTCACTTAAGCTCTAAAATTATGTGAACTAAAATGAAAACAGATCCCTATATTTGAGGAATTGGGAGAAGGTATACAGTCAAGTCCGGTTCATGTAGTTATACTTAATAAATAGCTAGGTTCAGAGTGATTTTAAAAGAAGAAAATAGGGTGCCTCGGTGGTTTTGTTGGTTAACTGTCTGCCTTTGGCTCAGGTCATGATCCCAGAGTCCTGGGATTGAGTCCCTCATCGGGCTCCCTGCTCATTGGGAGTCTGCTGCTCTCTCTCCCCTCACCCTGCTCTCATGCTCTCTCTCACTCTCGCTCTCTCTCAAATAAGTAAAAAAATCTTAAAAAAAAAAATAAAAGAAAATACCAGGGGAAATAAATGGAGCATAAAATCTTAATCACTAAAATTAAAATTAATTTTTTCAGTATGAACAGGAATTATACATAATATATTTGTTTATCAGATATTCTAGATAACTCCAATATCAGATTGAGAGAACTGGATTTGTTAGTTTTTTGTTTTAGATTTTGTTTTTGTTTTGTCTAGTGTTGATGCTAACTAAGGTGTTCCATTCAGTGCTACTCTTACAGTATACCACAATGCTAGTGCTTATTAAGGCTGACTGGACGAAGGAGTAGTCTTCTGTTCTAACCAGCATAGATGACAATAGCCTTTAGAATTTACAAACTCAAAGCACACCAGGAATATTAGCATATGTTTGGTATCACTCAAAGATACAGAGTATAAAGGATATAGCCAGTGTTTTTTCAGTATTCTTCATAATTTTCGATTCCTGCTGCAGGTGTTCTGGCTTTAACCCTGTTGTCCACCAAGTGGTTACCAGTGTGAAGCTGAGGCTGAAAGGGTCCTTGAGTGAATAGAGGGAAGCCCAGAGGCAAGCACAAGAAGCTTAGTATCAAAAGGCCTGCCTGTGTGTGTTTAAAAATTTTAGATCACTCTGTAGTCAATTTCTTATTAACAACTATTTTCACTCATAAAAAAGATTGAGTAATTAATTATATTAAAATAGCAATTCTTACACTTTTTTCTTTATCCCCAAATAATTCAAAGTACTATTTTAAAAATAAATTATTTTATTGGCCTAAGTACCTGATTTTTCTGAAGTAAACTTAAATAAGGCATTTGCTTCATTGTCAAAATCATTATAATTCTAGAAGTTAATATTCCTGAAAGTACATGATAAGGCATTACTTACTGTACAACGTGTATGTGTGCTAATTGGGAGAATGTTCTTTCATTCAGCAAACATGTATTCTGAACCTACTCTCTATGGAGTAACGTTTTTAGGTTCTGGAATTAAAATACTGAACAAGTAAGCTATGTCTCTGTATTTAAGGAACTTATATTCTCATGGGGGAGGCAAAAACCAGATAAACTACGTTATAATGTCAAGTAGTGGTAAATTGTGTGAACAAAAATGAAAGAATGGCAGTTGAACAAAGTATGCTATTTTGAATACTGTGCTTTGGTAAGTCCTCTCTGAGGAGGTGATCACTGGAGCAGAGACTTGATTCAAAGAAAGAAAGTAAACTAGGTGGCTATCTGATATCGGAGGGCATAGCAAAGGTAAAGGCCAGGAAGCAAGACAGTAAGGAATCATTTGCTTAAGGAACATCTTGAAAATCAATGTGGAACATATATGGAGTTTATTACTGAGCAAAGCAGTAAGTGGAAGGAAATAAGTGAGAGGCAACTATGGAGGATCCTGTAGGGACTTTATAGGTCATGGTAAGGTATTTAGATCTTCCAGGTATATAGGGAGTCTACTGGAGGATTGAGATAAAACATGTGATATGAAATGATTTATATTTTAGTAACATAATCTCTGGGTGGACTGGTTGGAATACAGATATGAAAATTAGTTTGAGGATAGGGAATTGGACTGGTAGCTGAAGTAGATGAGTAGTTGTCAGATTGTGGATATATTTTGAAAATAGAAATAGGATTTTCTGATGGATTGCTTGGCTAGAAGGAATCCAGAGGGAGTGAAGAGGCTTCCAAGATACTTTACTTGAAAAAGTGGGTGAAATATGTTACTATTAACTGAAACTGGGAACATGGGGCAATGAGTAAGTTTTAGATAGAAATCAAAATTTGCATTTATTAAATTTGATATTCCTATTAAACATCAAATTTCAGAATTTAATTAGGTTGGCAGTTGTTTATATGAGTTTGAAATTTCAGGGGGATTTAGGGATTTGAGCTGCACATTTGGAATTCAGTATTTTAGATAGGGTCTTGAAAGCTATGAGGGGTAGGTCATTTAGGGAATAATCGTGTCGCGAGAACTCCAAGACTTCCATGGGAAATTCTAAAATGTTGAGGTCAGGGAGACCAAGAGGATCCAGGAAAAGAGAAAGATGAGTGGCCTGTAAGTTAGAAAGAAAACATAATAGTGTGTGGTGTTTTGGAAGCTAAGTGAGGAAAGTATTTCAAGGAGGGAATGAAAAACCCTGTCAAATTCTGTGGATGAAAATTGTTGAGGATAAACAGAACTTTGACAAATGTGCTTTCAGTGGACTGGAAGTGACAGAATACTGACTGGGGAGGATTTAAAGGTTTAATGGGGCTTGAGGAACTCTCAGTTTTTCTCTAAGGGAGAACAGGGGAGTGGTGGGGGTGGGAATATGAGGTAAAATGTGAGCTCTTTTTTTTTTTTTTAAAGGTGGAGGTTAGGATATATAGGGTAATTTTTTAAGTTTCAAGTATAAGAACATTTTCAGTTAGAGGATTTAAAATAAATTTTCTCTTTTTATTCAAACCTATTGGATTCCTGAGTTTGGATAGTGTTTGAATAGCACTGTTTTATTTATCTTTGTTTGTTCGCTTGTCCTTGTTGCTTTTTGTTTTGTTTTGTAATCTGGGATCAAGTGGAACTGGGCCCGTGCCAGTGGATGACAGAAGTTTAGATGTCCTCTCTGAAATAGACTCTTAGTTGTTCTGCATTTGTGCTTCACTTAATTGCCCAGATTAGCGCTAAAATTTAGGTAAAAATTTTTTACCTGAAATTGAGTGGATTATACCTTGAGGAGTATTGGTATACCATTATAAATAGAATCAACATTTAGTTTTTTAGTAATATATTAATTTTAAGAACACATAATATTCCTATATGATAAATGGTATCAAAATGGTATGAAATCCTCTTGTTAAAGTAGATACGTTTGAATTGATTATGGGTTTCCTCTATGTAAATTCTACCATATATTTGATATACTTAAAAAAATCATTTGGGACAATTTTTAAAAAATACAGTTATTTCATAAGGCAATGCATATCATTGCCACATAGAAATTAAATGATGAAACAGATTCATCTGATATTAATTTTCAGTGACACCTTTAAATATTTCCTTTTATAGAACTTTCACTTCTATTTGTGCTATACTATACCTGACAGATCTTTAGTCATAGGTGAAAATGAGGAAAGGAAATGTTCTAAATTTTCTAACCTCAGAATTCAGCCTTCTGAAAATGAACCTTAGTTCTGTCATTGGTCTCTTACTAATACACACATAAGTTACGTATATTTCATTGGTCTGCAGCTAAAATAAGAATATGTGTATTAAAATAAGAATGCCAATAGCAGGTGAATTATATTTGTCTGTGTTCTTTGTCATATCCAGTGCTATCTGCTCTATAAAAATATGTTGTTTCTGCTTGCTTACATCTATTAATTAATGTATAAACATGGAATACATGAACAGTGAGGAGATAGCTGTCCTGTGGCTTGGGCACAGCAATGACTGATAAAAAAAGCAAGCTGGTATGGCTGGAGCCAAGGAACATAATTAATGAAATATATAATATCAAAAGTTATTTTAAACTTGCTAGTTCCTAACTTCCTAGAGTGGTGAACTATAATAATTTGAAGGAAGTGTTTAGCAGATTTAAATATGAATTTAAGTTTAATAGCCACCTAAAATTCGTGGAGGTGCTTAGTGTACTTAACCTTGATATCATTAAAATGGCATGCCCCACAAAAGCCAGGTAATATCTTAGGAGTTAAAGTGGGACAAGAGAGTCCGTCCTATTTTTCTGTTGTGTGTAGCTAATCTGGAAGACTGATTCTTTCTTCTGATAATCTCTACAATCTGACAACAGAGAAAATTGTTGGGAGTATAGTGGCAATTATGATCTTGCTCTTCAGTGTCCAATTTCTTCTTTGTGACTTCTGTAAACGGCAATAACAGAAAACTAGTGATTTTTTTTAGAAATGCCAGAAATTCTTACATAGCCCAGGGGACACATGGTTTTTATGAAAACCATTATAAATTTCTTACTAACAAAATTACTGAAAAAAATTTTAACACATCATTAGTGTGGTGGTGAGTCAAACACAGACTTGAGGAGGGGTTACTCTTCTGTTTCCTGGTGGTGTAGTCATGGTGAGTTTTGGATATTTTTTATAATTCATAATTTTCAAGCTGAGAAATGATCTATATCATTATCTTCCATTTGCAGAAAATATACTTTTAGGGTTACATGAAAACCATAACATGTGCCCTTTTTTTTTTGAACAAATGCTTATTGAGCACCTATTACATACTTAGTTGATTATAAAGCTATTCACATAAGACGTGTTTACCATCCTTCAAAAACTTTTATGTATATCTGCCTTCTGAGATCATATTATAATATTAGGAAGCTGAAGTAGAGCAATTTAGGACTCACAGTTGGATAACTATGTTCTACTAGGTCATGGGAGATTGGGATAATTCCACAAATGCCATCTTTATGGTGCCCTTAAAGTGCCGTAAAACAAACGTATATTTCCGGTAAAAATATCAATGGGATAGGGAGATTACCATTTAAAGAAGGTCTTAATTTATAATAGAACTTTCTTTGAATCTGATGTTTGCTTCTTTACCATGTTATACCTATAGACTAGAAAGACAGTGCAGTCATGTGCTAGCAAGTGCTAAGGGAAAGTCTCTGCCATGTTCTGTTTTTTCTCTTATTCTTTTCATTTTGTCTTCTATAGACCCTAGTAGTTGTGCTCTAAGGTCAAGTAAAGGAGGAAGTAGCTTTAAGATCCAGTTATTCTGTAATTAATAGAAATAATGAGTTCCTTTTTAAATTTAATGGGACATATTAGATCATCCCACTAAGCATGGTTCCTTGGGTATGGAGAAATTAAATTACATTTTCTTTTTTCTTTACTTTTGAACCTACTAGTATTACTGTTTCATGTTACTAATCTGTACTTTGTTCTGGATGTATAAAACATCAATGAAAATGACAGTTTTATACCCTAGCAAACAAAAGGGAAAAATTACCTCACTGAAAAAGTAAAATTAGTTACTTTTACAAATAGAATAAGGACTGTTGGGAAAACATTTTTATACCAACTTTTAATTATGTAAGTGTAATTGAGACTAGGACAAACAACAAAAATTGAAAATAAGGGATAGTTCAAAAACTGACTATTACTTGTATCTTTCTCCACAAGAGTCCTTGTTGTGGTTGATAAATAGTTAATAAATAGCAAAACTGCCTGCTCTCATTTTTTCTTTTTTCTTTTTCCTGTCTACCCTTCAGTGGCAATGCTAATGAGCAGGAAATGGCCAAAAGCAAGGAAGGAGGAGCAAAGCGAAGGGTTTTAGATAATCTATAAACCGGAAAATCAGCCCCTGAATGCTCATATGCACAGGCTTGCTGAGAAGAAATAGTTTATTTTCTGAAAATATTGCCCAGATACTGAAGATAGAACTTGCTTTTGGCTGCTGGTTTTGTAAGAGGAGTGATGGTTCCAGGCCACCAAAGAGGAATATTCTGAATAATACAGGCTAGGGGCAGAATGAAGAATATTTTTGAGGAAAAGAGTGTCCTTCAGGGGAGATGCTGCTGACAGCCAGGACCTCTGTGATTAGCTCAGTTCCATGTGTCATGTCTGTGGTGATTTTTTTTTAAAGGAAATATGTGGAATTCAGCTATGCCTCTTAAACACTTTAGGTAAATGTGTAAAAATATGTTGGATTGACATTCCTATCAATATGTGTTGTGTACTGAGCATCATTGTATATTCCCAGTTGGCTTCTAGCTATTGCTATATTATGTACAATAAGGAAAAATTTGAACAATGCACTTTAAAAAAGAAACTGTGAAGCATGTTGCAATGGTAAATAAAAAAGCCTGGTTAGTGGTTAATTGAGGTGAAAAGTGGGAAGGAGGGAAGGTGATGTGGTCAAGGAGAGGTGCATGGTTTCAGCACTACTGATCATGTCTTATTAAGCTGAGTGGTGGTTACACAAATGTTGATTTCATATGTATTTATATATTCATATGTTTATATAAGTAATATATACTCTATATATTCATATATATATTTGTAAGTATTAATATATCTGCTGTTGTGTCTGCTCACTGAGAAATCTACTGGTTCAGTTAAGTTCTACCATGGTTAGGGAATGAAATTTGTCTTTGAGACCCCATTCACCATAGAATGTGGCTCAGTTTCTAACACTCTTTGGAGACGATGAGAATACAGTATGCCAGGATCATTAAATGGCAAATCAGAGAATAATTCAGAAGTTTGTGTTCAAGCATGGCACTCTCTGTGATGGATTCAACAAGCAAGTCACTTTCTCTACTACTCAGGACCTTTTCTTTGAGCCTTTGTTATCCTTTCAGTTTGGGTAGGGAATATCCTGAACTGTTTAAATGACAGAGAAGAGGGGAAGGAATGTACAGAGAGAACAACGAGGTTAATGCTATGAGGCACAGCTTGTAATATTCCATGCTTTTAATATTTTATAATACATATTTAAAGAGCTAATGTATAATAATTTTGTAATTAATAGTACACTGGCATTAACATCTTCTCTCTCACCTTGGGTAAGAAAGTATGAACAATTCTTTAGTATCTTAGAAATACTACTAAGAAGATAATTTTTTTTTTGATCTTACTTAGATGTTATTCTCTGCTTATGGAAACTGATAATGAAGCTAGTTAATATTTTAATATTAATTGTCCTTAACTCCAAATACAAGCTAAGATAATATACACTACTGATAAGTAGATAAAGAGCTTCTTGTAGCCAGTTGAGCTTATGATGTGGCCCTTGACTGAATTTCCAATAAAATAGTTTATTTTAATCCATATAAAGCAGAAGGAATGAAGACAACCCTTCCACAAAACAAACTTGAAGGCAGAGAAGGGGTAATTTTTTTCCAGCTTTATTGAGATATAACATATATCTTTATTGAGATAATTGACATTTAACATTGTGTAAGTTTAAGGTATGATCTGATACATTTATGTATTGCAAAATGATGAACATTAAGTAGCATTTGCTAAAACCTCCATGGCATCACATAATTACAGTTTCTTTTTGTGGTAAGAACATTTAATAGCTACTTTCTTATCAACTTTCAAGTATATAATACTGTATTATTAGCTATAATGACCAGGCTGTACTTTAGATCCCCAGAACTTGATCTTCTTATAACTGGAACTTTGTACCCTTTGACAAATATCTCCCCATTTCTTACACCCTCTACCCCTGGTAATCACCACTCTTACTCTGTTCTCTGAGTTCAGCTTTTTTTTTTTTTTTTTTTAAGATTTCATTTATTTATTTGAGAGAGAGAGAGAGAGAGAGAGAATGAACAAGTAGGGGGAGCAGCAGGCAGAGGGAGAGGGAGAAGCAGGCCCTCCGTGGAGCAGGGAGCCTGATGCAGGGCTCATCCCAGGACAGCCGATGCTAGACTCTTAACCGACTGAGCCATTCAGGTGACTCTCTCTGAGTTCAGCTTTTAAGATTCCACATATAAATAGTATCCTGCAATATTTGTCTTTTTCTGTCTGACTTATTTAACATACTGCTTTCAAGGTTATTCAAGTTATCACAAATGGCAGGATTTCCTTTTTTTCTAAGTAATATTCCATATATATATACACACACACACAAAATTGATACATATATCAATTTTGTCATCAGCTTTCTCTTGTTCAGTAAAGTATGTTAAATTATAATTACCTTCTTCCTTCCCCCAAAACTCATGCAACTCAATTATTTTCATTTTGAATGAAAAAAACATATGGCCAGTATAAGTTATCCTATTTTATAAATTGACTCTCATGGAAAAAAGGAGTTTGTTCACCACTGTCATGGGAAAACAATATGTGGCAGGGGTACATTTTGGCCAAAGCCAGAGTTATGAAATAATGTGGCAAAAGAGAGAAATAGCACGTAATTTAGAAGAAACATAAATTGCAGTGGAGATTCTGGCAAGACAGGAGACCAGAAGTTGGGAAGATCCCTGTGAGATCTATGGGAATTCTTTAAATAATTTAGGCTAAGAAATGCCCAGCTTTGTGTTATAAGATCTATAGTGGCAAAAAAAGAAAGGAAAAGAAAAAGATCTGTAGTGGCAATGTGTAGATGGTAATCAGTTAGAAGACCTTGGCAGTATTCTAGGCGAAGGGGGGTGCCAAATAGTGGCAAGTGGGGATGGAGAGGAGAATTTGCGTAGGAGAGATGCTAAGGAGCTTGCATCCGTCGGTGTGGTCATTCTTTAGAAGTGGGAGTAAAAGAAAGTCTAACATCATTCCTGAGTACAATCTTGAGTGAGCAGATGCAGATGCTATTCACCAACATGGGAAACAGAACAGAGAAACCGAGTTTGGTTTGAACTTAGTATTATTTTAGCATGACTGTGAAGTGTCATATCCCAGATGGCAGCTTTCCAGTAATCCCTCTTCCTGACTCAGATGGAGAAAAGAAAGGTCATTCTCCATAGAAATCAATCCTATTTTGATCTAAAAAAGGAAACTGTTTTTCTGGTCATTCTTTCCTAACTTTTCTTTCAGATCCACTGCTTAATAATGTAGTTTCCTATTTAAAATGTGATCCATTTAAAATATTGTTGAGCTACTTACATTCTGAAAATAGTAATTTTACAACGCTAAGAGCCTTACGATTTTTAATTACTGTGTGTGCTTATTTATAATTTCAGAATTATTCTAAATATTACTGACCTTTTAAAGTATATATCTTCATTCTCATTTCTTAATATAATTTTTTTAGATTTATTTATTTTAGTGAGAGAGAGAGAGAGAGAGGGAGGAAGAGTATGGAGGGAGGGACTAAAGAAGGAGAGAGAATCTCAAGCAGGCTCCCTGCTGAGCAGGGAGCCCAGTGCAAGGTTTGATCCTAGGACCCCAAGATCATGACCTGAGCCAAAATCAAGAGTCAGACACTTAACTGACTCAGCCACTCAGGTGCCCCTTAATATGAGTATACTTTATAAAAATCAAAGTCTGGAATTAATATGAGACTTGTGCTGTTAATTTATATGATAATTATAATTATTTCCAATCAAAATAATTTAATGTATTTTATTTTTTATGTGTAGAATTTAGTGATTTATCACTTACATACAGTAGCTGGTGCTCTTCACAATAAGTGCCCTCCTTAAGACCCATCACTGTTTAACGTCTGCCCACACATACCTCCCCTCCAGTAACCATCAGTTTGTTCTCTATAGTTGAGTCTGTTTTTTGGTGTGCCTCTCTTTTTCCCCCCTATATTGATTTGCTTTGTTTCTTAAATTCCACATATGAGTGAAATCATATGGTATTTGTTTTTCTCTTATTTCGATTAGCATAGTACCCTCTAGCTCCATCCACATCTTTGCAATTATCAAGATTTCATTCTTTTTTTTATGCCTGAGTAATATTCCATTGGATATATATATGTGTGTGTGTGCATATACATTACATCTTTATTCATTCATCAGTCGATGGACATTTGGGCTCTTTCCAAAATTTGGCTGTTGTTGATAATGCTGCTATAAACATTGGGGTCCATGTATCCCTTTGAATCAGTATTTCTGTATTCTTCGGGTAAATACCTAGTAGTAAAATTACTGGGTTGTAGGGTAGTTCTACTTTTAACTTTTTGAGGAACCTCCATACTGTTTTCCAGAGTGGCTGTACCAGTTTGCATTCCCACCAACAGTGTAAAGCGTTCCCCTTTCTTCACATCTGCCAACACCTGTTGTTTCCTGTGTTGTTAATTTTAGGCATTCTGTGTGCAAAATAATTTTAAAATTAAATGATCTTTGACAGTATATTAGGTTATCAGAGGTAAAATTTTAATTTCTTGTACATGATTGCTATTCTAGTTTCATATTACAAGTAGAATCCCCTTATGTAAATAAATAGAAAGGTAACATGGAAGGGTAAAAGTATTGCCATAGAATTTTGTATTCTATAATTACGTGTAATCTGCAACATAATTAGCTGAAGGAAAAGAACACTGTGCTTCTAGGATGGCAGAAGCAAAGCCTGAAATGGGACACAGGTCCCATTTAGAACATACTAAAGGGATCTTTTGGGGACTTCAAGCCTCATTTTTTAGTGTTTCAGAAAACTGTGCTTCATACTTAAGGATTTGTGTTCTCAGATAAGAAATGTTTGCAAACACTGATCTGGAGTCAGAATATGAAAGCAGAGCCAGTGTGTTTGCATGTGCGTGAAAACACTGGTTGAACTGAGGAGTGGGAAGGAGTAGATCCAAATAAGCTAGTGTTCTTTCTGCCTCTGTGTGTCTTTGTTCAGAGTCTAGCCTTTCAGCCTGTTTTTATAATACATAGTGTCAATGCTTAATCCAGTAAAAACAATTTAGGTATGAAATTACTAGAATTTAACTTTGCTATCTCACTATTTTTTATTCTTACTAAATTGATCACTTGTAAGAGAGCCAAAATGGAAAATTGAGCGCTCAGTTGGGGAGGAGGGTTTCTAGCATCTCTCAGTCTTGCTCTCAGGCTCTCGAATTGGTTTTAGAGTTGATTAAGGGATTAGACATTTAGAGTCAGTGAGGGATAACCTGAGTGACTTGAGTCAGTCACAACCTGTGATGATTGATAATTTTTGCATCTTAAGTGATCAGAGAAGCATATACTACTCTAAGCAGAAGCACTGGATTTGATGTCCCAGTTCTATATTCAAATCTTGCCTTGGTCATTTTGCTACTTTGTAGCTGTGAAGTCTGGATAAGTAATGAAATTTTGAAAATCTCAAGTTTACCTGCTGTTGCTTCCTCTCCACCTCATTTGTTATAAGGACAAACTATAATAATTTGAAATATAGACTTGAAGATTCCACAGATTGTCAATATTCATACTTCAGCAGATTGAACTTGCAATTTAAAAATACTGCCCATCATGGCCCTTGGTCTGGGCTGTGTTAGAAAGTTTTTGCCACACCTGAGATCAGATTGGATTCCCTGTTCTCTGTTCTTGAAACATTAATTCAGATTTACAACTATGGCTTTTTTTTTTTATAGCATATAAATCAAAGTTGAAGGTCATTATTAAAGTAACTGAATTTAAGGTTAACTATTCTTTCAGAGGTACTATTTCACTCTAAATTTATGTGAAATAGATGGCTAATTTTTTTTTCATTGATACTGATATTTACCTATGCCTTTGTGGCCATACTTTTTAATTTGAAATAGGGTGATCTTTATTATCCAGACCAGGACTCCCTTGAGAGTAGAAATGGCAGTATTAAGATTTCTGTTGGGGCAAAAGGGACAAACTAGGGCTGACTTGAGGCAAACAGGGACAAGGCAGCAGTCTTCTTTCAAAGTCCTACCTGGAGGCATGTAATTAGTTTGTAGTTTGGCCCAGCCTCAAAGCACCCCTAGGCATATTCTCTTTCAATAGGCAATTATTCTGTTTTAGCAACAGGTCTAACCTTCCCCTTTTCCAGGTCTTTTATGCTGATTAAAGAAATAGACTTAGGTTTTGTTTTGTTTTATTTTTAATTACTTAGAGCATTTTTCTTTACAGGCAGAAGAGGCAAATAGCTAACTATAGGTTGTCTTTGTTCTGACAAACATATTTAACTGATTTTTTAAAAAATAGGAATTAGTATCTGCAAATGTTCCCTTTATTGTTTACATTCATTCTCTGTATATTTGGCTACTGCTCCTAGCAGAACTCATTGGATATTAACAGTTGCATCAACTTGCACTTAACCTCAGATGCTGTATGTTTGGGAGTAAATAAAGAACATGTATTCTTACATGGAGTGGATTGTTCTAAGAAATATAAAAGCAGTTTACAACACTTTTAAATTTGCTTCAGTTTTCCATCCTAAAGAGAGAAATTATCAAGAAAATGTTTTTAATTTTAATTTTTTGTAGAAATATATTACAAACTAGCAAATACTCTAAAGAGGAGGATAGACTTAGTTTTATTTATTTTTTATTTATTTATTTATTTTTTTTAGACTTAGTTTTAAAGGTGTATATTTAAAAACAACTTAATTTCTCTTATAGGGGACAAGCATAAAATTTATTTTGTGATTTTGAATTAATTATACCACAACTACCCTGCTATCTAATTGAGTCAACCTCTATACATTTCTCTCTCAGATGTATGCCCTTCTTCACTTTGGTTTGAAAGTAATTAAATTGTCTTAACCTTCCTTTCCTTTCTGTTCCAAAGTCAGGTTTTATCTCAAGAAATGATCAGGTGATGCCCTCACACTCTTGCTTTTCTCTGAAATCCTAGTTCATATAAACTTTATTTCCTTTTCTTCACTTTTGGCAACCCAGTTATGACTTTCTATGTTTTCCAAATGTGAAAATGAGTTTGAGAGCATCCTTCTACACTGTGCTCTAGAGAAGATGGCAGTTTCCTCCTTTCTTCATCTGTGGTGATTTTTAGACTTGGGTAGACCCTGCTCCTTAGGTCATCTTCCTGTAGAAATCATAGTCTTAACAATTGGAAGGAATATTAGAGGTTGTCTACAGTCTACAGTCCTACTGTTGCTGATGAGCAGATTGAGAGGTTAAGTGATTTGAATGCTGCATAGATAGGAATTTTTGAATAGTCTATTAAGCATAATTTTTACTGAAAAAAGTAATTATATTCACATCACCAAAGAGGTATTAATGGGCTATTGGCCAGGAGATAGAAATAGCCCAATTATGTAGAATTGGATAATTGTTTTCATTAACATAGGGTCCATTTTACCTCTGCTCTACTCTATTGCTGTAGAGTACTGTAATTAATTCCTTTGAAGCCTGCTAATAAAATGTTAGAGGTAGTTAACCCAATTGCTGGAGAACTATTCCCACAAGCTGCTAGGGGCAGTGAGTATATATATCATCTTTTAGAACTTCTCCCAGAATTTAAGCATAGTGGAGTCTAGCCAGATCCACATGCTCTTCCTCAGACTACATACTCTACCCCTCCTTCCTCACTGTCTCTCCTTCCTAATCCCCTCCTTCTCTCCACAAATCCAGGTTGGGGTTCTTATATTTACTATAGTTCATTCTGTCTCCATCAAAACATGTTACTATGCATTTATTTTAATTGCTTGAAAATACGTTATTTCCCCTTGGTTCTTAGCACTCTTGGGGACAATTTATTTCAACATTCTCAACCTTAGTGTTTTCGTATGTAAAATGTAGATATAACCACTTATTTTGAAGGGACAAATGAAAGTAAATTAAATAAATTAGAAAAATTAGAGAAAAACCAGTGACTGAACAAAATGAGCTTTCAATATATATCAGTTTGCTTTCCTCTTTCTTCACTGTCCTCCATCAAAACTTCATAAATATAATATTTAAATAATTATACATTTTATTTCTATTTTGTGTATATTTGCCAAATACCTTAAAGCTAGAATTAATTTTTGTAATTATGTCAAGTGAAGAGGAAAACGGTCTATGAAAATATGGACTATTTATATTCTCATTTTCTAACTCAAAGAGATTTGCTATTTGTTTAACATGACAGAAAACACCTCAAACAATTTTATGGATTTTTTTTTCATCCTTTTTCTTTTTTGCTTATGAACTTTCATAAAATAGATGATTTTTTAGTTACAAAGACGCTAATAATCTTTTTGCTAACTGGATTCATTTTGAAATATAACTCTTAAGTCTTCTTTCAAATCCATTTAACTGTGTACTTTCTATATCTTTAAAGTCACAATCTCTTCAACTCGTATTATTTTCTGACTTAATGTGCATACTACACTAACAAATTAGTTAATTACCTTCTAATTTTATTTTAAAATTATTCATTTTTTCTAAACCTCCTAATGTTTACTGAAATGTTTATTTCTCGTGTCCCATGTTTATATATTAAAAAAAAAAACTATGGGGAAAAATTGTGTTTGAGAAAATAAAGGGAGAGAGAAGTCACAGGAATTTGGTAAGCATTTAATTCTCTTGGCAGTTTTACATATCAGTACTCATTTACTAATTGTTCTTTTTTTTTTTTCAGTTAAATTAGACTTCTCTTCCAGAATTGAGCTATTAATGTGATTTTAACCATTAGAGCTACATCCACAGGTTTATAACTGATTAAAAGTCACTAAATTATTTGGTCAATTGAAGATAAATCACCACAATATGTGAAGAACCCTGAATGTAAAATCCACAATTTGATTTTAATTTAAAGATACTTTAATGAAATAAGACTTTGTATGGCATTTAGAATTACCATTATTCAAAATAATGCCTCTGTAGTGCCTTTAGAGTATATAGGGGTGTGTTGAACTAGTATGTCCACTTTGGGTGCCACTATTATGAATGTAACAAATAGATACAGTACCCTTAGTTCTACTTTCTCTCTCTGTGAAAATACCTAGAGGATACTATAGACGATAACAAAAGAGTATAGTGAAAATGACTAAACCCATTCTCTGTAATGAGAATAACATATCAGTTGTTATTCATAATTATATATAAGAACCAATAATTAAAGTGATTTTCAGCCGTCACAGTATGTCATTCATTGTTGGAAAACCTTTGTAGATATTATCTCATTAAATTGTTAATATAACCCTCATAATGCTGGTACTGTCATCATTCCTCTTTTGCAAATGAGGTTAAAGGAAGTTTAGCAGTGCTATATAATTTACCCAACTTCATTCAACCACAGAACATAAAACATAGGGTCTGACATCTGTCCTCCTTTCTTCCCTTCTTATGTATATAGAAAATAGTTTTTTTAAAAAAAGATTTTATTTATTTGAGAGAGTGATAGAAGAGAAGTAGGCAGAGAGGCAGAAGGAGAAACAGGCTCTCCACTGAGCAGAAAGCTGGATGTGGAGCTTGATCCCAGCACCCTGGGCTCAATCCCAGGACCCTGGGATCATGATCTGAGCCAAAGGCAGATGCTTAACCAACTGAGCCACCCACGCAACCTTAGAGAATAGTTTTCATTGGGTTTTTATCTATTCCATGCATCTCATGCTTTTTTTTTCCTTTGGTAATCACTGTGCCAATAAGAAACCAGATTCTCTTTTAAGAGCCTTCTCTGATTTTCTGATCGGTGTGGTGCAGGGTACCCCATGCATTTCTCATCACATCCTAATATTATTTGTATCCTTGCATTTGATTTTCCATCAACTTGAAAGAAAAAAAAACAAAATATCTATTCTAGTGAGTTGTCATTAAAAAAAAAATCAACCCTAGTTTTGTTCGTGCTTTATGAATGGTATTTTATTGTGGTTTTCTCTGAGTCATAAAATATCAGTGATTAATAAAAACATCACTAATAGGCTCTGTGTCTATATCTTTTTTAAAAAAATATTTATTTTAGAGAGAGAGAGAGTGCACACATGAGTGGGGAGGGACAGAGAGGGAGGGAAAGGGAGAATCTCAAGCACTGAGCTCAATGAAGGGCTTGATCTCACAACCCTGAGATCATGACCTCAGGAGAAATGAAGAGTTTGACAACTAACTGAGCCACCCAGGTGCCCCTGTGTCTATATCTTTAAGTGTCTGTTCACTGGTTTCCAGTTGGTTATCAGTGGATTATACAAGTACTTGAAGCTAGCTGAAGTCTTCATTCCCATTATTCCTAGAAAATTAAAGATCTGCGCTTATCTATGTTCCTGGCTGTAATTCTAAATAAAGTTCTTTGTGCCTTTTTAATCTCTGGTCCTCACTGGGAAAAACCTCAGTCAGATCCTCATTTTAGGGTAGATCTTATGCCAGGGAGTGAGCAGACATGTATCACCTATGTTCTATTTTACCTTCTTTCCCACTAAGAGATGGGAGTGGATAGTTACCATGGTTCCTTGGCTAGATCTTTAGGGTAAGCTAGTCAGGCCCTAAATAAAATACTTGCTAACAGTCTTCCCTTATGAGAACCAAATTGATATAATTTATTTCACAGAGATGACATTATACTTGTTTTAGTTTCACATCTTTAAAAAACAGAATTTCTAAAAAAATGAAATTTCTAGATTATATGTTTTAATGTGTTCTTTCCTGAAATTTTGTTTTCCTCTAATCCATCAGACATATCAAACTTTCTTTATGAACATATATTCTTTGTTGCCCCTCTCATGTGTGGAATAGAAAGGAAATAAAAGAAAATTATAATGATTAATGTACAACATGGGACATAGTGCATTATTTACAACAAACTTTTTATATTTGGTGGGATGATACATTGTCTTAGGTAAGGGCCACCAGGAAAGAAAATAAGGACAAAGAATAGGTTACTTTTACCAATATATTTTAAATAAGCTTCTTATGTATGTTAATATATAAGGTGATAATTCTCATCCACTTGAAGCTGTACAAAGACACAGAAATGTCAAATGTCTAATAAGAGCAAAACAAATAATACAAAAATTCAGGAGGAAAAATGACCTTTATAGAGTGCCTAATAGCTGCATGTGGTTGAGGTCTCTGCTGGAACAGGACAAGGGCTGCATCCTGTGCCTTCTTAATGTTCTTCTCTGCAGGAACACTGATGCAGCGAGAGAGAGGGTGCAAGAGAGTGACAGATAGGTCACTTCAGCTAATGTCAGCCAGATAAGTGACTGCCACTCAGTAGGCCAGAGATTTGCTGAGGGGAACTTTGTGAAGTTCAGTCAGGACAGTTGAAAGTAAAGATTCAGAAGAAATAACAGAGTAATTTACCTGTGTTCGTTAGGAAAATGATGATAATTTGTTTCTATGATATGCAGTTATACTCCTGCTATATTTGTATTAACCTCTGTTAGTTTCTCAAGTAATCATGCAAAAGATACTGGTATCTCTTTTCCTAAAAAGGACAGACGTAATACTAAATTTACTATAGCATGAACCTTGTATCTTTCCTTTGTTTCATCTTGAATTGTCTTGTTTTGAAAGATTGTTTTATGCTAATTGTCACAAAGAACATAATAAAATGTAACCTGAGAAAAATCTTTGTTATAGGTAACTAAAAACATTTTTTTTTCTGGGTATTCAGAATAAAATTTAAGAAGCAGAAGTACACATAAAAGATGGATCTTTTAGGAATGTGCTTTCCTAACTCCTATACCCAAATGTTAGTTAATACCTACTGGAAAGTGTTCTTCTCTCAATATTAATTTGTGGTTTTCATGTTTCACTTTTATGTCCTTGCTAAGTATGCTTTAATCATGTATATTTGAAGCAGAGAAAAGATTAGACTTGGACTTGAAGCTGGAGTAAGTCATTATATCACTTTTTTCTTAAAGAATTAACACTTTAGAGCCTTCTCATCCTGGGTAGAGATTTATATATATGTGGTTCCTTGGTGGTAGTCATCTTTCCCACGTTTAGATTTTATCATCCAAGACTGTTAACCGTAAATGATTACTCTTCCAAGAATAAGAATTCTGAATGGTTAAGTGTCATAAGTGGATTAGAACTTAATGTCCAAAATGCTTTTTCTGTAGGCTGTGATTATCTATAAAGCTGATAGTACAGAGTTGTGCCTTCTGGCTCCTTCCTAAGCCCACTGCATATAAACTTTGGCATTTATTAGAGAAGCGAAGAAAAAAAAGATGACATCTACACACTAATTTCAGTGTTTGTGGGTTTCCCACAATCATGCTAAATTGTGTAAATACTATCCAACCATACCCATATTTCTCCCAACCTGCTTACTCTATTTTATGTATACTTATTAATTTAGTGTCCTCTTGGTTATCTAAAAGTTAATATCGGTGGATAAAGTTATTATCTTATGTATTTTTTTCATTAAAATAATTGTCATGCTATCTGCTCAGTAGGGTTGTTTGGAGGCTCAAATAAAAAATTGCAAAGCACAATATTTATTTTTTAAACATTCATTATAGTGGAATATCTAAATGTATGAGGTATTCTTTTATACCCTGGGTGTACAGTGATAAATAAAACAGGGAAAACAATCAAAAGCCTTGTCTTCTTGAAGCTTAATTCTAAAGTGGGAGACTGCCAATAAAGAAATAATGAAAGTATAGAGGGGTATGAAGAATAAAACAGCAGGATGAGGGTCTAAAGAGTGATGGAAGTATATGAATTTAGACTGGCAGGTCAGTGACATAATCTTTGAGGAGATAACATACAGCAGAGACTAAAATGAAGTGATTGTCTAGTGATAGATTACTCTAGAAGAGGGGAGAAAAAAGGAGAGGAGAAGAGATGTGAGGAGAGGGAGAAACAGGCTTGGCATGTTCAGGGACCTGCAGAGATGGTTGATAGTGTAGCTATGCTGCAGCAAGCAAGGGTGAGTATGTTAGAAGAACAGTTCAAAGAGGAAGACAAAAGATTATTTAACTCATTGGGAATCACATATTACACTTTGATAATGGTATCATAGAATCTCACTTTCAGTTAATATGTTTATTTTTTTTTAATGGGAAGATATGCTCCAAGCTCCATTTTGCAGTCAGAAACCTTTCTGTGACCACCCTGGGAACGTGAGAGTGGATCCCCTATCTGAGGGCAGCACTGGATGCTGTTGGATCTTCCCCATCATGCTCTTTATACCAATTTGCACCACAGTTCTTGTAATTTTAGGACTTTTTGGGTCAAAGGAAACCAGATTTTGCAGGGAAGAATTTTTCAAGTGATCCAGAACAACCCTGGTGTGTGTGGGCGGGGGGGGGGGGGGTTGGTGGGCTGGGACCCTGGAGCCTGGGATTGAGGGAATTAGGCACATATCCTCCCTCAGAGGTGTTTTCCCCATTTGGAGGGCTTCCTCAGCAGCAGTAACCAGAGAACCTGCTGTGGTTTGGATGGCTGGTTTCAGTAGTAGTGACCTCTTTACAAGTGTGTATCACCTTATATTGAGCATTCACAAGGCACAGATTGTGTATTACCTTTATTTATTAGTAGTTATACTTTACCAATTGTGACAGCATTCATAAGTAGAGTTGATAAGATTTCAAGAATTCTCCCTCCACCATCCCACCTCTGCCCAAGAAAGAACTTTTAGACACCTTTTTATTTACAGAGACAGTATTTAGAAATGCCTTATTCATGATTTTTTATGATTGAACCCAAGAGGGATTCTTCTTGTAGTGCCTATAGAGTAACTCTCCACATATTATATACTTAATGATTTTTCAAAAGAGAACATATAAACTAAGTTTAAACTGAAATCTAGGTATTCAAAAGGGAGACTTGCTAATAACTGGGCTTTACAGAATAGAAGGTAGTAGGATATACAAAGAGCTGCTGAATATTGAAATGAGTGTGAGTAAAGAGTGGAGCAGAAATGCTACAAAGATGCATGTATTTCAATGTGGATGTTTGTTGTTAGAGCTTAGAAGTATAGGCTGCTGACAAACTGCTTTGAAACCATCAGAAATACTGCATTTAGCCTGTGAATTATTCTTGAAGTCAAAAGTCTTACAAAAAAATTCTAGCTACTAACTAGAGAAAAGTGGCATTGCAAAGAAATTCTGATTTTTTCTAAGCTTATCTCAAATATATATAAAAATTATCCCAATCAGAATATTTATGTTTCTAGGAAAATGAAGTGTACTTTAACAAGTATGCCTAGGAACTCCTTTTGCTCATCAAGATTCTTTTTCACAAATCTTTATTGAGGAATTACTACTCTATTCAAGGCCTTGTCTTATTCACTGTGGAGGTGCTTCACAAAATTGAATTGTAGGGTTTGTCCTCACAGCACAGGGGATTTGAGACATGCATAGGGAATCATTGGAAGACACAGTTCATGCAGTTTCAATTATTACTCCTCAAATGATGTGCCAGACTGGCCTGTTATTTTTATGAAGAAATTTTTTAAAAAATGTTTAAAATGTATTGAATTTCTAGCACAAACCATTTACTGTTTTTTTAAATAGAAAGACAAGAGAAGACTTGTGTCAACCATTCTAAGTGCCAGTTGAATAAGCAGTCTGAAAATTAGGTATTGGAGGTAAAATTCAAGTTAGAACACTTAGCTCAACCTGTCCTGCTTTGTAGTTACCTGAGCATCTCTCTCTCCACTAGTATTTGAGTAGCACCAGACACATGAGAATATGCCTTATGTGTCTTGTTCCCAAGATGACTACCACTGATTGGCTCAACAGCTGACATTATTTCTATATAAATTAGTCAGATTGCTAGTGTGAGAAAACCAGAAGCTATTGAGCCAGACTGAATGAAAAATTCTGGTTTATGTAACAATATAATGTTCTGTATTTCAGTTTATATAATGGAGTTAATAATTTGTATTTTGTTGGAGTTTTAGGCTTAATTTAAATAAGTTGATACACATGCAAATCTGTTACACAGTATGAAGCAGGAACATTTATTGCATGATTTCCCAGTGTCTGTTTTCCCCTATCCCTTCCCAGTAGCTTCAGGTTTCATTGTGGATGCCTGTGGAGATCTACGGATACTGTAGCACTAGGAGTAAAACACGTAATCGTGCCTGAGCCAATCAGCACATTCAGTCCTCTTGTGCATGGTAATTGGTGAGGGGTAGACATATGACCTCCACTGGCCTAATAAGAAACTTGAACAAAGGTTTTGCCATTTTCTGTAATGGTACTGTATGTGAATGAGAAACCTAGACTTGTTACAGCTATCTTGGCTCTCAGCCTGGAGATAAAGCCTGCAGATAGAACAGAGAGGAGCCAAGAGAATCACAGAGAAATAGAGCCAAGCCTTGATGGTATTGTAAACCTTTGGATCACATTGTGCCTGGAGCCTGCCCCCTGTCTTTCGACTTTTCATTATGTGAATCAACAATTTCCTGTTTAAGGTTGATTTAGGTTTTCTTATTTATTTTATGTTAAACATCCTAACTGATACAGTAAATAATAAATCTTAGCGTCATGACCTCTTGAGTAGTTGATTACTACACATTCCTTGTAGCTTTTTATCTTCTCTTTTGAGGGAACTGTAGTGGAGGAAAAATAATGTCTCAAATTTTAGTTCCAAAATTAACACCAAACCACACCCTTTATGGAATGAGAGTTGTATATTACGGAGTTTAGCATGAAGCCTCTCACCCTGACTGAATTGGAATCCCAGGCTCATCACCTACCTACTCCATATGCGACCTAGAGAAATTTACTTACCTGTCAGAGAATAAGTATACTTACTATAGACTTATTGCTAAAGAAGATAACCTATCCAGAGGCTTTGCCTATCACATAATAAACACCCACTAATTATTATTTTTATTGTTATTTATCCTGCTTTTATTCTGACTTGGGGCAGGGTCTTTTAAGGAGTTATTTAATCTCCTAAAAGTTATGACTTTTAGGATTAAAACAAAGGAATCATAAATGTTATGAGTAAGTCAATACATTTCTGAGTTGATTTGAATCACTTTTTCTTATACAATTAAAAGAAGACTGAAGTGTACAATTTTTTTATATTTTAGAAGGTATACAGTTATTTATTTATAATTATTTATAAGGAATATTTCCTGCAAAATAAGAAAGATGAGCTACACAGAGGGATGGTTGAATATCTAAACTTGAATGGTCATAAAAGCCAAATGCCAGAATTTATACATGTGGATGGAAATTATTTTAAAGATGTACTCTGAGCGACTGTTCCAAGAACTGGTTTCTTTAATGCATGTAGAAGGCTATAACTGAGTAGCCTTTAAAGAGCTATGGTAGTTCATGGGAGAGAGGTTAGACTTACTTCTTTTATGAGGACAAAATTTGTGTGTGCACACTGAAAAATAAGTACAAAAAAGCCCAAGATAAAATTAAGTCGTTTCATAATTCTCTTATTCAGGGACAAGCATTGTTAATATTGTGATGTATGTCCTTTATTTTCATTGTTACACGCATACACACACATGCATTGTATTTTTGATAATGTCTACATTGTGCAAATGTACATATTAATGAGTAATTTTGGGTTTTGGATTCATGTATACTTAATAATTCTTCTTAGATGTTGCAAAGCCACCCTAACCTTAATATCCTTAGAACTGAAATTCATTCCTAACCCCATCTCTGCCTACTGTTTCATTATGATGTCTGTTACAGTGGGAAGCACTACCATCTGGCAGTTGGGAAAACCAGAACCCCTGGAGTATTGCTTGATGTCTCTCATCTCCTTCCCCATAACTAAGTAAAGACAAGTCCCATTGTTTCTGCATCCTCAATATCTCAAATCTATTTCTATCCATCTCTATACCACTTCCTAGGTTCAAGTGCCCATCTCTTATTGTGAATATTGCAGTAACTTCAGAATTTGAATACCTGTGTCTTCTATCCTCACTAATAGGGCCTACTCAGAGTAATTTGAGTAATTTTTTTAAACATAAACATAGTATCATGTTCCTATTGTGTTTAAAATCTCTTATGTTCCTGTATGACTTTCTAAGATGAAACATAAAAACTTTACCACAACATATATAAGGCTCTCGGTTTTCATACTTCTACCTCCTCATCAGTCTTTGCTCCCCAAACCACATTAGCTTTTTCAGTTACCCTCCTGTCATGATTCTTCTTCCTCAAGACCATTGGGTTTACTGCTTCCTTTATCTACGTGATTATCTCAACTTCACACCCCATCAGGCTTCACCTTTGTCATTAAATGCTGTTTCCTCACAAAGTCTTTTTGGCTCTATAGACCAAGTCAGATCTCTCCTCTTTCCACTAACTGTGCTTATCCTTCAAATTATTTATCCCAGGAGAAATTAAAAGATGGTAATTGTGTAATACTTTATATGATATGTGACCTAATCTACTGTATACCTCACAGGGTTAGGGACTGTATCTTAGAGAGCCATATCTCCATTGTTTAGGGTGGTCTTTGTGCATAAGACTATACAGAATATTTAGTACCTTTATTATATCATAAACTCTACTCAGTATTTTCTAAAATAATGTTTTTAATGTCTCTATTATTTTACTGTGAAGATGGAAAACACTTTATTTAATCAGGCCTCCATTGTTAGACTTTTAATTTACTTTTATCGTCTACTATTATAAATAATGTTACAGTGAATTTGGGAATTCATTGAATTGTGGGTAATGTAGGTTGAGTTCCCTAGAAGCTGAGCCTGAGTTGGGGATTCTTGTGCAAGTGATTTATTGAGGACTGCTCCGATAAGAAAACTGAAGAACGTGAGCAAAGCAGGATAGGACATAGGAAGAAGCTAAATAAAAAATTATTCCAGAATTCTATTCTCTGCCTGATCTTAAAGGGGTCTCTGGAATGAAAATTACACCACATTGGTTGTTATACCTGGAAACTAGGGGCCTGGACTAATACACATTGCTCTTTAGTCATTAACTGTGTGTGTGTGTGTGTGTGTGTGTGTGTGTGTGTGTGTGTGTGTGTGTGTAAGTGCACAAATGTGAGCCTAGACAAGGCAACAAGAGCACCTGGTACAGAGATGGTCTATAGAGATTTTATGGAAAAGGTCTTATTTAAGGATTAAGTAGGATTTTGATACATAACCCAACAGGGAAGGAACATTCTCAGGAGGAATAAAACACAGTGAGGATAGTGCTGAGCATGTTTTTGGGAAATATGAGTTACTTGTTATAAAATAAAGGCTACATGAGGAGTGGTTATTTGCAGATAAAATTATAAAAATAAATAGGACCCATATCACAAAAGATCTTAAGTTCCAAACCTCACTTAAGGAAGAGTTTTTCATCCAGTAGATATGTTGTATATAATTTTGGGTTAATTTTAAAGATCTGTAGATTTGTAAATATAAAAATCTTTACTGCTGAGGCACAACATCTTACTTTTTTTCTACACTATTAAGTGAGTGTTATATTACTTTTTGTAAATGTGAAATTGTAAGGTAGTGTGCTGGGTGTTGAGAAACCTACAATATATGAAAACATACACAAATTCTTTCTCTCAGCTATATATGTATTAAATGCATCTTTTGAGGAAAGATTGTTCTAAAACATTTTACTTTTATATTTTTAGATGCCATAAAAAGAATTAAAAAGTGTTTTTTAAAGGTAATGCCATGAAAAACAGTGTAGTGAAAACCATTTAAGGATTTTGTGTACATGTGAAAAATCTTCAGTCCATAAACACTACTTAAAATCTTGAAAAAATCTTGCAGTGTACTGTGATTATTAAATCATAAATGTAACATTTAGTTCTTGATTTAATTTTCCTCATTTGCAAATTACTATTGGATACCTCCTTACCTTATGGGAGGGGTTGGCAATTGATAAGTTAATGAGTTAATGTTTATGAGACTTTTTGAGGCCTTTAGATGAAAGGTACAATATAAATCCAAAATATTAATCTTTAAGTGTGAAATACTCTAATTACTTCCCATTGCCACAAGGACATTATTGGAGATTTATACCTTCCTCTGAAATACCTGGCACAATTGTTATATGAGACAGCATAATTTTAGGTGAACCATTATAATTTTGTGGTCATTACCATGTATCAAAAAGAACAGTTTAAGTATATGTGTTACATTTACATATTCAGCATCTGAATATTTCCCATTAGTCATTTATTGATATAACAAACATTAAGATGATTTAAAATGCTGATCTATTATGCTGTACTGTATCACTGCCAGAACATTTTTTGTGATACAAGGTTTAAGGAGAAAATGGAAAGATTTTTAAAGAATTTGAAAGAAGATCAGATATTATCCTCAATATATTGGCTTTAAAACTGGATAGATATTCATTTACTATCCTATGATAGTAAAGGATGAAAATAGTCATTGCAGTGATATTCTTATATTCATATAATAATAGTGGTACCATTTATTGACTATATGTATTTTCTAAACATGGGGTTGATCATACTTCATGCATTATTATGATTCTCATAATAGCCCTATGAAATGGAGATGGAACTCTGGAATGTAAACATGAGAAAAAGGAGACAAAAGGCAGGTAATTTGCTAGCTGAAGGTCACAGAACTACTTGGATGCAGAGCCAGGATTTAAAGCCAGGCAATGTGACTTCTGAGCTTATTCACTAGCCCCTTTAATAAACTAAATTTCCAAAATGCTACCTTTCCAAAATTCTGCCTATTTCACTATTTTTGGATTCCACTGAATCTGGAATATATATCAAGATAATCTTAATAACAAAATGAAACTTGATGGAGTTCCTAGTAGAAGCAGAGTTCTCCTTTGCCAAGTTTTTCTACATGAACTGCTTATTTGGTTTCTTGCCAAACCAATAAGCATAAACACTGAAATTGGAAAGAGAAGCATCCAAGACACAAAGCTCATTTTTGTTAGGCTCATGTTGAAAACAGACTCAGCACAAGTAAACTGAGTTTAAGAATGGTAGTCTCTGGAATTTTTTTGCATCTGGGAAACTAGATTTGTTTTATGCTTTCTCTACAAAGTATACTAAAAATTCCCTTGGAAGGAACTTTTAAAATGAACGATAAAAAAATGTAATTTAAGAAGATAGTAGAATAAGGCTATTCCTTATGAAAAATTAGAGAAATTATGTAGCTAGTTTAGAAATTGCATCTCCTTTCTCCTTCTCTTCCTTACACACCATCCGCACCGTTCTCATACACACACAACATCAGCATTCAGATAAATCAAATTTCTGAAAAAATAAAATGAAATCTTTTTATTCTTACTCAGCCCAAATCTATTTATCACATTTTCCAGCATGAACATCCTGAAGCAAATATGTATAAATGTTAATCTCTATGTAGAGTGGCTTAGAGGTTTAGTAATAGTGTCCGAACTCTTTGAAACTCTTCTTTGTGCACAAAGCCCTTTGTAATTGCTCAATTTCCACAATCAATCTCCTGCCACTCTCAGATGTTCTTCCTGATCTTTGACTCTCCCTGTGGAAATGCTACCTGCTGGTTCATGTCTTGGTGCCTTTTTGACCATGTTGTTTTCCCTAACTGGAGCTTTTTTATAATAAAAAGCTACTTCTATGTCAAGATTCAACTTAAAGAAATAGTCCTCTGTGAAGAGTTCCTGTCCTCCTCCAAGAGAGAAAGTTGTCCCCTCCTAAGTCTCACTTGGCCCTTTGTATTTACTATATTGCATTGCAATTACTTATTTACTAGTCCCTTTTCTGTTATATTGTCAGATGTTTAGAGTCTGTACCTGTGGCTTATTTGTCTTGTTTATCATGACTGGCACAGTGCAGAGTAATGCACAGAAAGTTAAAATGGGACTTGTCTGTCTTAGAGTTTTTGCTGAGGCCACAGAGCAGAGAATAATATGTGTCAAGTGTTTTAGATTGTCCATGTGAGCTTGCAGTAGGGGTTCTTAAAACCAGTTTTTGCACATATTTGTGATAAATAATGAATAAGTAAATTAGTGAATTTATAACTTTTTTAAAGATTCATTTTTATTTGTTTTAGAGAGAGCGAGCATGTGTGTGCATGAGTGGGGATGGGGAGGTGCAGAGGGAGAGGGAGAGAATCTCAAGTGGACTTCCCACTGAGTGTGGAGCCTGATGCAGGGCTCAGTCTCACAACCCTGAGATCCTGAGTGGACATAAAGAGTCAGACGTTCAACCTACTCAGCCACCCAGGGACCCCATGATTTAATAACCTCTGATAGGCTATTGCTTCCATATAAACATGTCCTTTTCATTTTTTTCACTTAATATATGCGGCTTATACTTTTCTTGGATTTACCTTTTCAAATCAAATTGGAAAGGCTCATTAGTCTACCAGTATACTTCCCTTTCTAGTTGTCATTGCTTCTGTCACTGCCACATTATGTCAGTACTGAAAATGAGCCCCATATGGTATAGTGTGTTCTGTCTTCTGTGTCCTCCTTGTTAGTTAGGTTCCTGTACAGGAAGGGATGGCAATTTACAGTCGATTTTCTAAAGCTTTAGTTTTATTTTTGTATTCATATGCTTAGCTATTCCTCTGAAAAATGATGCCACTAATCTAGAAGTGCATCTACACACACCTACAGCCTGTGCTGCAATTCACCTTCCCCACGTCCTTCAGTCACCTCAGTCTGACTGATCTTTCTTTTAGGGGTCTTTGAGCTCTTGTCAACTGTTAGCCCTCAGTCTGGACCACATTAGGGATGTCTCAGGACCTCAATTTGCATAGATTATAAAAATGTTTAACTTTAAAGGCCTTTGGGAAGGATTTAGGCTTTCCGTTTTTTCCTCTGAGAATCCTTGGCCTTTAAAAAAATTACCCACCATTTGCCTGGGGATCACCTTTACATACCATTGATTTATGAGAAGGACATCCGTTGAAGGCCACAAGAGGTCGAGTTATACCTTCTGACAATGCAGTGGGTGCTTACTCAACTATATTTGCACAGGGTTTCCAGATTTACTGAGATACACATGCAACTGGGAGCTTCTCTTGGTAAAACTTTTTTACATCTCCTCAGGAAAAGCTTGATTTCAGAGCAAAGCAAAAATTTTCACTCAAATCAAAATTGATGATATTTAGGAATCTTTCTTTATTTGAGAATATTAGCAAATGCTGCCTGACATTGCATGGTGAAATATTAGCTTAAGGATCTATTTCTAATTTGGTAATTGCAAAATGTTAAAAGCCTGGCATGGGAACCATATAGACTTACCCTCACATCTGCTACAAACAGATAAACATTTGAGAATCAGGGTTCATCTGTTAAACTCCTATGGATAAAGAAATATTTTGGCTTTTTTAAAAAAAATTTTTATTGTTATGTTAATCACCATGCATTACATCGTTAGTTTTTGATGTAGTGTTCCATGATTCATTGTTTGTGCATAACACCCAGTGCTCCACGCAGAATGTGCCCTCTTTAATACCCATCACCAGGCTAATCCATCGCCCCACCCCCCTCCCCTCTAGAACCCTCAGTTTGTTTTTCAGAGTCCATAGTCTCTCATGGTTCATCTCCCCCTCCGATTTCCTGTAAGAATTTGAAGGATACCAGTATAGTCATTGTACCTTGTCAGATTGGATCTTTTTTTAATTGAATAATAAATACTTATTGAGTACTTTATTTATTTAACAGATGCTTACTTTGTATCTATAGTACTGTTGCTGGGCACTCAGAATTTGAATAAAATAGACTAAAACATTGCCCTCGGGGAGTTTACAGTCCAGTTGGGGAGACAATCAAAATATTTTAAAAATATGAGTTAAAGTAATTATCATCAAGAGACTTAAAATCAAGCTGAAAAAAAAGTGCATTAAAATGTTAAATAAAAATGCAAGAGTTAAGGGTGCCTGGGTGGCTCAGTTGGTTGGGCGACTGCTTTCGGCTCGGGTCATGATCCTGGAGTCCAGGGATCGAGTCCCATATCGGGCTCCCTGCTCAGCAGGGAGTCTGCTTCTCCCTCTGACCCTCCCCCCTCTCGTGCTCTCTATCTCTCGTTCTCTCTCTCTCTCTCAAATAAATAAATAAAATCTTAAAAAAAAGGAAAAGAAAAATAAAATCTTAAAAAAAAATGCAAGAGTTAAATAAAATATAGAAATGTAAAATAAATAAGTAAATAAAATACTCAAGAAAGCAGAGATTTAAGTGCTATGTAAGTTTAAAAAGTGAGACTATGAATTCAGAGGGTGTGATCACTGTAGCTTGAAAGGTTTATTGAAGGAAGTGGGACTTGAGACTGAAGAAGTTATATATTTAGTGAGGTTAGTGATCTCATCATTGGCTCATTTGAGTTAAAGTGTTTAGAAGCAACAGTCTTACATTAACTCTAGAATTTTCAGGTGAATTTACTTATCAATAAACATTTATAGGAGGGCGTTCTTGAAAGGAAATCATTAAACAAAATCTGATAAATCAATTAAGATTCAAGTGTGGGTGTTCATTCCTAGATTTCCTCTGCAAACACTTGGTGGAAGGAGTTTTCAGTAACATGATGAAGTATATTGATTGTTACTGTAAAAGAAAAGCGTACAGATTTTCAGGCAATCTGTTCATTGGAAGATGCCTTAAAATACTTGCAAACTGTCAGCTGCTTCCCAATGTCCTAATGGCACTGATTATGCTATATTGTCTTATTCCTAAGCTATATCCTGGAAATTACTTGACTGCTTACAGAAGAGCAAGGATTTTTGTCCCTTGTGTTCACTGTGTATCCTAAGGATGATGTAATGGGCAAACTAAGCATGATGTAATAGTCATTCAAAATATATTTGTTAAATGAGTAAAAGGTGTATTGTAAAATGAAGAAAGCCTTATTTCACATATTTTCCTAATAGTAATACAAAAATAAATTTATCATCATTGCTTATTTTTATTCAGTAATTCTCAAATTTATATTTCCTTTGCTTATTTACTATAATTTGTGTTTTTCTTTATATCTTTTGTAAAACTTTCATTTATCTTTTCTGTAAGTTTTCTGTATTGTGAGTAATTTTACCAACTGGAAAAGAAAGGCTCAAAGGAATCAAACTCTGCATGTTTGCATTTATAAACATGTCTAATATCATTATTTTGCGTGTGTGTGTGTTGTGGAACATACACAGTATATAACACCTGACGTATGATCATCTCACAATCAGAGATTTTTTTTTTTAAAGTTCAAAAATAAATTCAGGCCAGCTATCTAATTTATTTGAGACATTATGTTTTCTAAAGGAATTCTATTTCAATTTCTTTGTGCATATTCATTTCCTTGTTCAATTTGAGAAATCAAGTGTTTTGTGAGATTATGAAACTATTTGTGGACTACTGTGAAACGAATTGCAAATTCTCAACTATTTTCTTCCCGTATTGCTTAGATTATTATTTTCCCCTTGTTTACCTAACATTCTGAAGATAGTTTGCTTCAATTTAAAGTGTCTGTTGCTGCAGAACTTCTTCTCACTAAAAATGTGACTCAGAGCAAGAACAACATTTATTTTTCTTATGAATCTCATGATTTGGGCATGGTGTGACAGGGACAACTTTGTCTTTACTCAGAATCACCTGAGGCAGCTCAAGGGCTGGTGACTAGAATCTTCTTCCCCTCTTACCCCCACCCCTGCTTTATTGAGGTATAATTGACATACAAGTGGTATGTATTTAAAGTGTACAATGTGATGATTTGATGTATGTATACTTTTTGATAGGATTACCACAATCAGCAGTTAATACATACATTATCTCCCATAGGTAACTTTTCTTGTGTGTGTGGTGAGAATGTTTGTGATTTAATCTCTTAGCAAATTTCATTTATACAGTACAGTACTATTAACTATATCACCATGCTTTACAGTAGATACTCTTATTTATTCATCTTGTAACTGAAAGGTTGGACCCTTCTGTTAGCATCTCCCCTTTTCCCCCATTCCCCAGCCCTTTGTAACCAGCATTCTACTCTGTTCTGAGTTGGACTTTTTTTTTTTTAAAGATTACATATATAAAGGAGATCATACAGTATTTGTCTTTCTCTTTCTGGCTTTGTTATTGTGAGGTCATACTACCTGTGAAGTGGTATAGTGTTTGAAAGTAGACTTGGAGTAACTGTAAATATATATTGTAGACTCCAGAGCAACTGCTAAAAAAGTGAAAAAAGAATAAATGATATGCTAAGAAAGGAGAGAAAATGGAATCATATAAAATTCTTAATGAAAACCATAATAAGCAGAAAAAGGTAGGAAACAAAAATAGGAACAGAGAACAAGGGCCACAAATAGACAAGTGTAATATGGCACATATTAGTCCTTATATATCAATAATCACTTTCAATGTCAGTCATCTAAGTGAACCAGTTAAAAGACAGAGATTATCAGAGTGGATCCAAAACAAGACCCAACTGTATGTTGTCTAAAGTAACCTATTTTAAATATGAAGACACAAAGAGATGAAGAGTACACTGATGGAGAAAAATATACCCTGCTACCACTAATCAAAAGAAAACAGTGGTATATATATATTAATTTCAGACATAGCTGACTTCAGTTCAAGGAAAGTTATTAGGGATAAAGAAGGACATTACATTATGATAGAAGGGTTGGTTGTCCAAGAAGAGAGAACAGTATTACACTATCAACTATGTGAGGCAAAACAACAGAATTGCAAAGAAAAATAGATGAATTCACTATCATAGTTGAACACTTTAACACCTGCATCTCAGAAATGGACAGATCCAGTGTGTAGAAAATTGATAAGGAAAATAGTTGAACTCGAAAACTTGATCAATCAACTGGACATAATTCACATCTATAAACTACTTCATCTGATAGCTGAATAAACATTCTTTTCAATTTAATATAATATTTACCAAGATAAACCACATGTTGGTCCATAAAACACACCTTAACAAATTTAAAATAATAGAAACCATTTTCTGTTCCCAGAACACAGTGGAATTAAATTAGAAATGAGTAACAGGATGAAAACTAGAAAATCTCAAAATATGTGGTGCTTACACTGCACTCTTCTATATAATACATAGGTCAAAGAAGAAAAATTTAAAAATAACTTAAATGAAAATGAAAACACAACTTACAAAATTTGTGGGATGTAACAGAAGTAATACTTAAAGGGAAATTTGTAGCATTGAATGCATGTATAGGAAAGGAGAGCTGAAATCAGTAACTTGAGTTTCCACTTTAGGAAACTTGACAAAGATCAATTAAATTCAATGTAAGCAGAAGAAAAAAAGAATTAGAGCAGAAATCAATGACATTTAAAACAGGAAAGCAATAGGGACGCCTGCATGGCTCAGTTGGTTAAGCATCCGACTCTTGATTTCAGCTCAGGTTATAATCTCAGGGTCCTGAGATTGAGTCCCATGTTGGACTCCATGCTGGGGTTGGAGCCTGCTTAAGATTCTCTCTTTCACTCTTCCTTTGCCCCTCCCCCCCTTAATAAAACCAGGAAAGGATCAAAAATAAAAACTAGTTCTTTGAAAGATCAGTAAAACCAATGTCTCCAGCCAGGCTAACTCAGAAAAAAGGAGAAATGACAAGAAATATTAATATGAGAAATGAAGGAAGGGACGTCACTATAGATCCCGTGGACATTCATATATACTAAAGGAATACTATGAACAGCTGTATGTTGATAATTTGATAACCTGGATGTAATAAACCAATTCCTTGAAAGACACAATTTGCCAAAACTCACACAAGAAAGAAACTATTTGAATAGGTCTATATCTATTAAATAAATTGACACAATAATTAACAACCTTCCAAAACCAAAAGCTCCAGGCTCAGATGTGTTCACTGGAGAGTTCTACCAAACACTTAAGGAAGAAATTATGCCATTTATCTACTATTTATTTCAGAGGAAAGAAGCAGAAAGAATACTTCCTACCCATTTTATGAGGACAGCAATACCCTCAAAATGAAACCAGGCAAAGATATCATGAGAAAATAAAACTACAGACAAATATCTCTCATGAACATAGATGCAAAAATCCTCAACCAATTTTAGCAAATTTAAGCCTATGATGTACAAAAAGGACTATACACCATAACCTAATGAAATTTATCCTGGGTATGCAAGCCCAGTTTAACATTTGAAAATCGGCTAGTGTAATGCATCACAGCAATAGGCTAGAACAGAAAAAATACATGCAAAAATTAATAGATGGAGAAAATGCATTTGACAAAATTCAACATCCATTCATGGGAATAGAGGGCAACTTCCTCAACTTGATAAAGGATATCTGCCAAAAACCTACAGCTAAGATCATACTTAATGGTGAGAAACTCAGAGCTTTCCTACTTAGATCAGAAAGAAGGTGAGGATGTTCACTCCTACCACTGCTTCTCAATATCATACTGGAAGTTCTAGCTAATGCAATAAGACAAGAAAAGGAAGTGAAAAATATATAGCTTGTGGAAGAAGAATGAAACTGTCTTTCTTCACAGAAGACATGATCATCTATGTAGAAAATACAAAAGAATTGACCAAAAAAACCCTCCTGGAATGAGTAAGTGATTATTGCCAGGTAGCAAGGTACAAGGTTAATGTATAAAAGTCAATTGCTTTCCTGTGTACTAGCAATGACCAAGTGGAATTTGAAATTAATAACATAATACCATTAACATTAGCATCTCCAAAATGAAATACCTAGGTATAAATCTAACAAAATACGTATAATGTGTATATGAAGAAAACTACAAAAATCTGATGAAAGAAATCAAAGAATAACTAAATAGATAGAACTATTTCATGTTTATGGATAGGAAGAATCAATAATGTCAAGATGTCAGTTCTTCCCAGCTTGATCTGTAGATTCAGTGCACTATCATTTAAAGTCCCAGCAAGTTATTTTGTGAATGTTGATAAACCAATTATAAACTTTATATGAAAACACAAAAGACCCAGAATAAACACAGTATTGAAAGAGATAAATAAAGTTGGAGGACTGACACTACCTCACTTCAAGATATAGTATTTAGTACTGTAATCTAGAAGAGTGGTATTGGCTAAAATATAGGGAAATAGATCAGTGGAACCGAATAGAGAACTCAGAAATAGATCCTTGTACATATAGTCCACTAATCTTTGACAAAAGAGCAAAGGCAATATAATGGAGCAAAGATACTCTTTTCAATACATGGTGCTGGAACAACTAGATATCCACATACTAAAAAAGGAATCTAGACACAGACCTTACAGCCTTCACAAAAATTAATTCAAAATGAATTCTAGAGAAGGAAGGGAAAAATGAAGGGGGGGGGGGATTGGAGCGGGAGATGAACTATGAGAGATTATGGACTCCGAGAAACAAACTGAGGGTTTTAGAGGGGAGGAGGGGTGGGGGGATGGGTTAGCCTGGTGATGGATATTAAGGAGGGAATGTATTGCATGGAGCACTGGGTGTTATACGAAAACAATGAATCATGGAACACTACATCAAAAACTAATGATGGTACTGTAAGGTGACTAATGTAACATAATAAAATAAATTAAAAAAAACCCAATGAATCCTAGATATAAATGTAAAATGCAAAAGCATAAAACTCTTAGTGGATGACCTAGAAAACCTAGATGTCTTTGGATATGGTGATGCCTTTTTAGGTACAATGTTAAAGATAGTCCATTAAATAATTGATAACCTGGACTTTATTAAAATTAAAAATTTCTGCCTTAAGAAAGACAATAGCAAGAGATATTGTGAAAATACTTTGTATGATATTATAATAATGGATATATGTTGTTATACATTTTCCCAAACCAATCTAAAGGACAACACCAAGAGTGAACCCTATGGGCTTTGGGTGATTATTTGTGTCAATGTAGGTTCATCCTTGATTAAACATGTAACATTCTGCAGTGTGATGTTGATAATGGGTGGGTTATGCATATGTGGGGGCAGGGGTATATGGGAAATCTCTGTACCTTCCTTGCAATTGTGTTGTAAACCTAAATTTCTAAAAAAAGAAAATCTTAAAAAAAAAGGAATGGAAATATCATTGATGGTTTGGACTTATTTTGATTCTTTTCTTTAGCCTAGGGAGAAATTCAACTTTCTTGTGAATAATATCTGAACTCTTCAGTGAAATTTTAGACTCTTGGCAAGAAATAAGGGAGAATGGTTGATGGGAAGGAATGTGGGTATCTGTCCCATTAACATGACTCAAGTAAAATGATATTTACATGAGTATGTCCATTTTCTCTTTTCACTTAAAATTTTGGTTTAAATTGGAGAAATATTTTACTCCATGATGTATAATTATGTCATTTTCCTTTCGGCTTTATTGAGCTGTATTGACAGATAAAAATTATGTACACATAAGGAATACAATTTGAGGTTTTGATATATGTGTACACTGTGAGATAATCAGCATGATTTAATTATATATTTATCAATTCATATAGTTAACATTTTTCAATATGTATGTGATGAGAACATTTAAGATTTCTCTCTTAGTAAATTTAAAGTGTACAGCACAGTGTTGTTAACTGTAGTCACACTGCTGTACAGTAGATCTCCAGGACTTACTCATTTTGTGTAACTGAAACTTTCTAACCTTTAACCAACATCTCCCTATTTTCCCTTCTCCCAAATCCCTAGCAACTATCATTCTACTCTATGAATTTGACTATTTTATTTTTTATTTTTTTACTTTTTTCAAGGATTTATTTATGAATATAAATTCTCAATATAAATTTAGGAAGAATACATACCAAATTCCTATCTAATTTTTTTAATTTTATTATGTTATGTTAATCACCATACGTTACATCATTAGTTTTTGATATAGTGTTCCATGATTCATTGTTTGCGTATAACACCCAGTGCTCCATGCAGAACGTGCCCTCTTTGATACCCATCACCAGGCTAACCCATCTTCCCCCACCCCTCCCCTCTAGAACCCTCAGTTTGTTTCTCAGAGTCCATAGTCTCTCATGGTTCGTCTCCCCCTCCGATTCCCCCCCTTCATTTTTCTCTTCCTGCTATCTTCTTTTTTTTTTTTTTTAAACATATAATGCATTATTTGTTTCAGAGGTACAGGTCTGTGATTCAACAGTCTTCAGGACTTATTCATTTTGTGTAACTGAAACTTTCTACCCTTTAACCAATATCTACCTATTTTCCCTTCTCCCCAATTCCTAGCAACTATCATTCTATTCTGTGAATTTGACTATTTTAGATTCCACATATATATATGAGGCATGCAGTTTCTATCTTTCTGTGTCTGGCTTATTTCACTTAGCTTAAGGTCTTCCAGTTTCATCCAAATTGTTGCAAATCACAAGATTTCCTTCTTTTAAAAGGCTGATTATCCCTTTCTGCGTGCATGTGTGTATATTTCACATGCTCTTTATTTTTTTGAGATACTTGTTTTATTTCTTTTGATATATAGCCTAAAGTGGGATTGCTGGATCATATGGTAGTTTTATTTTTAATTTTTTATGGATCTTCCACAGTTTCTTCCACAGTGGCTATACCATTTTCCTTTCCTACAAACAGTGGCAAGGGTTTCCCTTGGTAAGGTTTTCTACCCCCAATGCTTGTTACATTTTGTCTGTTTGATAAAATCCATTTTAACAAATGTGAAACGATGTGTCATTGTGGTTTTTGATTTAAATTTTCCTGATGATTAATTAGTGATATTAAGCACCTTTCATACATCTGTCAGGCATTTGTTCGTCTTCTTTTGAGAAATATTTATTCAGGTTCTTTGCCTATCTTTTAATCCAGTTATTTGGTTTTTGCTACTAAGTTGTAGGAATTGCTTCTATGTTATGGATATTAACCACCAATCAGATATATGTTTTACAAATATTTTCCCCATTCCATAGGTTGCCTTTCATTCTGTTGGTAGTTTCTTTTACTACACAGATTTTTTAGTTTGATGCAATCCCACTTGTCTATTTTTGCTTTTTTCCTGTGTCTGTGGGTCATATCCAGAAAATGATTGATTAAACCAATATCAAGAGTTTTTTACCTATGTTTTCTTCTAATAGTTTTGGTTTAAGGTCTTAACTTTAAGTCTTTTATCCATTTTGAGATGATTTTTGTATATGGTATGAGATATGGATCCAATTTCATGGATATCCAATTTTCCCAGCACCATTTATTGAAGAGACTGTCCTTTTTCCATTGTTTGTTCTTGGAACGCTTTGAAGATCAGTTGAACAAAACTTTATGAGTTAGTTTTGGGCTCTCTATTCCATTGGTCTGTTTTTATGCTGTACTCTTTTTTAAAAAATTTACTTATTTATATTTATTTTGAGAGAGAGTGAGGGAGTGCATGAGCAGAGTGGGGAAGGGCAGAGGGAGAGGAGAGAGAGAGTCCTAAGCAGGCTGCACACTTAGCTCAGCACAGAGCCCGATGTGGGGCTTGATCTCACAACTGTGAGATCATGACCCGAGCCTAAAACAAGAGTCAGATGCTTAACCGACTGTGAGTTGTCCAGGTGGCCCATGCCGTACTCTTTTAATTTCTATAGTTTTGTAAAGTATATTGAGATCCAGAAGTGTGATGCCCTGTGCCTTGGCCAGGGAGGAGGGGGAGTGTGATACCTCCAACTTTGTTCTTTTTGTTCAAGGTTGCTTTGACTATTTGTGTTTTTTTGTGTTTCCATATGAATTTTAGGATTTTTTTTTTTTGTTTGTTTCTTGAATTTTCTTAAAACTTGCTCATTGGCGGTAAATGCTGAGACCAGCTAGCACCTCAATGGAGGTTAGGGCTGGATAGCTATCTGCAGCCTTTCTTTGTGGCTGCTAGGCTCCCAAACAAATCTGAGTTCTGAGGGTGAGTGTCCCAAAAGATAAAGAGTCAAGGGGAGGTGAATTTTCCCAGAAGTCACATAGCCTCACTTCTGCCATTTTGTTTATTAGAAGTGAGTCATCGAGGTTTGCCTTCTTGAGAGGTGGGGAAACAGACCCAATCTTTTTATGGTAAGAAGGTCAAAGATACTGCACACATGTTTTAAAGTTATCACCACAATTTAAATTACAAATGACATTGTGGTAAAAATAGTTTTTAAATTTCACAGAGAAAGATTTCTTTTTATTTATTTACAACCAATTCCTGTTATTCTCAAACAATTTCTGCATATTTTCTGCTGATTTAAAAAGGAAGAGAGCCCCAAATATTTATATTTTGACAAATATTTTTGATCTCAAAGGAAATTATCTTGATGTCTTTTGTAAATTAAAATGGGGAGCTCTTAGAATGAAGTATATTCAGTCTTCTGCTATTACTGCCTTAAAGGTAGCCATGTGTTTTCAGCATATTTAATTATCAATCTTTTCACTATACAAATGAAAATGGTACTAAATTATAAAATATGTCATTATTAATTCACCAGGTATTTAGCTTCACTCACTGGAGAAGTCAGAATTGGGGCCTAAAAGCATCATCCGAACAAACAAGATCTTCATTACAGTAGCCACTACTGATTGGGGAACTTACTTTTAGTGCTACCCTGTCAGCTCTTACCTATGAGAGGCAAGACAGCTCCTCATTGTCTTTTTCACTCTAACTTGTTACATCATCATCTGGGGCCTTTTCTTACTTGATTTAAATCCTTTTAAAAAAGATCAAGTCAGGGCACCTGGGTGGCTCAGTTGGTTAAGCGTCTGCCTTCGGCTCAGGTCATGATCCTGGAGTCCTGGGATCGAGTCCCGCATTGGGCTCCCCGCTGGACGGGGAGTCTGCTTCTCCCTCTGACCCTCTTCCCTCTTGTGCTCTCTATCTCTCATTCTCTCTCTCAAATAAATAAATAAAAAATAAAAATAAAAAAACAAGAGTCATTTAAAAAAAAAAAGATCAAGTCAAAGGAGAAGAGGTCTAATTTCCATTGGTTTGTCCCATTTATCTTGTGTAGAGAGGCAAATCTGAGAAAATTAACTTGTGACTAACCTTACAAAATTATATTTAGTTTATAGTACAATTTAAGCTCATATTTATTTTCCAAAATTTTTTAAAGATTTTATTTATTTATTCATCAGAGAGAGAGAGAGAGAGAGCTCAAGCAGGAGGAGCGGCAGGCAGAGTGAGAAGCAGACTCCCTGCCAAGAAAGGAGCTTGACATGGGACTGGATCCTAGGACCCTGGGATCATGACCTGAGTCAAAGGCAGACGCTTAACTGACTGAGGCACCCAGGTGTCCCTATTTTCCAAATTTTAAATTCAGTATCTGGGAAGAAAAATCAACACTATTTGGTAGGAAAAGTTTCAATACTCGGCTGACCATTTGTACTCTTTTCTCATTCCTTGAGAATAATAGCAAACAGAATTTAAGAAATTCCCTATATTGTTTAAAAAAATTCTTGATAAGTTAAAGGAATTATCTTCTTTTGTATAAATGTTTTCTTATACAACATCATTTAATGACTTAATGTGTTTTATTTCAAATTATTTTAGTTGCATGTAATATATGTGTCTGTCTATCTATCTATCTATCATCTGTCAAATACAAATCAAGGGGTTACTTAACCATGAAAGTGTTATTATAGTGAGACAGTTCATTTTCTAGAACCAAAGGATCAGAGCATTGCTAACCAGGGAAAGACTGGATGAGCCCCAGGTAGAACTCATGAAATCCACTTGCTGTATCTTTTCTTATGATTCTCCTTGACTTCACTCTTTCCATTTATTACAAACTTTTCTGCTTTCCAGCTTACGTAAGGGAAAATGGTCACTGCCAATAGCTTCAAGTTTACTTCTCTCCCATTCTAGGGAGCTGGAAGGCTGAGATTAGAATTTCATATCTAATTTTAGGTTTCTGAGGAAGGACTGATTTGCTAAGCTCTATTAATTTTTTAGTGCCGAGCTAAAGAATTCTGCCCAAGGAATGAGTTCATTTTAAATAAATTTGTGATTGGATGTGAGGTTCAAGTGTTGGATGTGTTATTGTGAAGACATGGTTATTCCTTGACAATAGAATGTATATGAGGGTGTGCATGAGTGATTTTATGTGTGTATATGTGTGTGTATGTGCACGTATGTATGTATTGTGGTAGGAGGTTGATGGTTTAATGAAATAACAATATGCATCGACTTTGTAAGGTTAGACCTATGCCTAATCATTTTATTTAAGCTGAGTTTACTTCCTTCTCTGGCTGATTTATTAAAGTACAGGAAATATATTGGATAATTTTTGCTTTGAAGATCCAGCTGTACTAGAATAGACTGACAGAGTCATTACTTTCATATTAATACAGACTGCTATTTTACATACAGGATTATATTCTGTATTTGCCAAAAAAATCAGTATATTGATTTTTTAATAGTAGTTTTGAAAATTTGAAACACCTCTACTATGTGCTCAGAAATCACATTAGATGAAGCTTTAGAGTGATAACCTAAAAATTGAGATAGTGGTTATAAATAAGAGCCTGAAGCTCAGAGGTTTTGTATCTTTTGAATTGATTTATGAAAAGAAGTTTTTCATACATTAGTCCAAATAAAATAATAAATTGCCATTTATAAAATAAATTAATCATCTCAGGAAACAACAGCTTTATAACAAAAGCAAAAGCAGCAGTCTTTAATTCTTTAATGCAAATACTTTTAGTTATTGAAATTTCAATGTTGTAGGATTTTTTAATATAAATTGTTTTTAGCATCTAATAATTTTCAAATTATTTCCTTGACAGAGGTGCAAAATTAGTTTTCATTTCAAAGGAAGAAAATGATATAACAGAGGCATTCAGTATTAGGGAAAAAATTAGAACTCAGAGTTCCTGAGGCATAGTTTTGATTTTATTCAATTAAGTTATATCTTTCAGAAAGAATCAATAGTTAATTCCCACTTTCTTATAACTAAATTAGTGCTATAAACCTGTTGGCCTAGGCGTAAATCAAAGGGTTGGAGTTGTAAGAAGACAAAGAATGATTATGGCGGTTTATTTGTAAACATTGTAAAGGATCTATACTAATTATAGAGGCATATTTTAAGGAAGTTTCAAAGATTAAGATATGGTTTATGAGACATTATATCCAAACACATAATGCTCCAAGGTACTAAGTAAGGCAAAATTAACAGCTAAATGTAACCCAGTAGAAACTTAGTAAACAAACTGTGTAATTAGAGTAGAAAGAAATTTGGTTAGCATAGGTTACAAAATGAAGAGATCAAAGACACTAATTACAATATTAATTAGAGCCTTTGTTGGCCTTAAATTGATGGACTTAGGAGAATTCTCTGAAAACTTAATACGTGTTAATTGAGCATTTGGGAAACTACCAATAGTAAAGCGTGTTTCTTTTCTTTCTTTTTTTTGGGGGGGAAGGAGGGTCAGTATTAATTGTAATGAGAAAATGGAGAGGTTTTATTAGTGACCACAGTGGCTACTGGGATTTTATTATAGTTAGTTTCTGAGCTAGTGATGTGATTGCCCTTGGCTTTTCAGACTATAAATCTAGCTTTAATTTAAAGTAGATTCAGAAAAAAATGTAATTTAAAATGATGATTTGAAAATCTATGGGGCACCTGGGTGGCTCAGTTGGTTAAATGTCTGCCTTCAGCTTCAGGTCATAATCCCAGGGTCCTGGATTCGAGTCCTGCCATTGGGCTCCCTGCTCTGCAGGGAGTTTGCTTCTCCCTCTGCCCCTTCTCTCAATCTCTCTCTCTTTCAAATAAATAAAATCTTAAAGAAAAAAAAATCTAGATAATGGAAAATAATATATTTATCCATTTATAAGGATGAAGTAGTTGCAATGAGTTTCTAAGCAGAAAAGATTAAAAAGGAGGGAGTCTAACTCCATGATATCACAAAATAATAAACTTGTCAGTTTTTAAAGAGTGTACGTGACCAACTGCCAAGTTGAAAATATTAATCCTTTCATAGATACCGACTCATTATTAACCTGTGACAGCTATGTCGTTATATGTGTCTGTAAACAATAGCAATACACAGGAAAAATTGACCTAAAATAAGATATAAATGTAAGTAGGAGATGACTAGTATTTTTACATATCAAATCTTAATTTTTATTTAAGTTATAGTCTAAAGTAAAATGAAATTAAAAATATTTTTGCAGGAAATAGAGAAATAGATGAAAAATAAATTTCAGGACACTATTTTGGGAACTTTATAATATCTTTTAAAGATTCTGGGGATGCCTGAGTGGCTCAGTCAGTTAAGCATCTGCCTTTGGCTCAGGTCATGATCCCAGGGTTCTGGGATCAAGTCCCACATTGGGCTCCTTGCTCAGTTGGAATCTGCTTCTCCCTCTGCCTCTCCCACTCCTCACTGTTCTCATGCTCTCTCTCTCTCTCAAAAAAATAAAACTAAAAATCTTAAAACAAAAAGATTCTAATTAGGGGTATACTTTAAAAATCGCATTTTAATATTTATTTTGCAATGCTATAAGGGTTGTAATTAGGGATATTGGGTGTAATCTTCAGGGGGAAAACATTTATTAATCCTTTTATTGTAAAAAAACCAGGGATAATGAAAACCAAATATGCAAAAAATGTGTAGTTTAAGGATTGATTGTGAGGTAAACGTTTTTGTAACCACACTAAAATGAAGAAATAGAACTTTACTATTCACTCTGTAAGTTCCTTCATCTACTACCAACACGATCACAAATTGCTGCCTCTGCTCAAAAGTGACATTCTCCCTCTATTTGTTATGGTTTTCTATGATGTATTTTTATGGGGGCATATAATTACATATCACAATCCATTATAATTCCTATATTGCCTTGTTTCTATAAGTTACTGTGTGGTCAGTGTTCACCACCAGTCCTTTTTCCTGTCTTGCTAGTTATTTTGGTTCTCTAAATGTCAGTTTTATTGAATGTAAAATTCATTTTCCGAGTATAATACATGTTACTTCAGTTTCACCTAGTCTAGAGCATTGGTGCTGAGGTCTTCTCGTAATGTGATTTTCTTTTTCTTGCTTTGTTTTCCCTTAAATCTTGCCATTCAATTCCCCCAGAAGCCCTAAGGAATTTTTGTTATTCTCTAATGTCCAGTAATCTCTCTCTCTCTTTCTTTTTAAGATTCTTACTTGAGGTGGTCATTCTGGATACTTATTTTTTTTAAAGATTTTATTTATTTATTTGACAGAGAGATAGTGAGAGCAGGAACACAAGCAGGGGGAGTGGGAGAGGGAGAAGCAGGCTTCCCACGAGCAGGGAGCCCGATGTGGGACTTAATCCCAGGACCCTGGGATCATGACCTGAGCAGAAGGCAGACGCTTAACGACTGAGCCACCCAGGTGCCCTGGATACTTATTTCATGTGCTCGTCAATATGTAATTTCATATATATACTTTTTTTATTTCAAGAAAGTTTCCTTTAATTATAATTTAAAATTATTTTTCTGGCCTCTTGCTTTGGTTTTAGTCTTCAGGGTCTCCTAAAATATGTACACTGAATCTTTTGGCCTGTCTTTGATATCTATCAGTTTGTCTTCAATCATTTTCAATTTCTTTTTTGTATTTAAAATTGTCTACCTTTTCCTCTTCAAGTGTTTTAAAGCATTGTTTGTGTTTACTGGTTTATCTTCTTTCTAATTGAGTGTAATAATTTAAAATTTACTTTATTATTACAAAATATAGTTAACATAAAATATGCCATTTCATTCATTTTTACATATACAAGTCATGGCCATTAAATACATTCACAGTGTTGTATGACCATCACCATCTATTTTCAAAACTTTTCCAGCACTCCAAACAGAAAGTTTTTACTCATTGAGCAATAACTCCAATTGCTTCTCCCTCTAGGTCCTGATAACCTTTAATTTCTGTATCTAGATATTTTCCTATGCAAGATATTTCATATAAGTGGAATAATAGAATATTTGACCTTAAGTGTCTGACTTATTTCACTTAGCATAATGTTTTCTAGGTTAATCCATGTTTTAGTGTATGTCAGAATTTCCTTCCATTTTATGGTTGAATAATATCCCCCTTTGTGTGTGTGTGTGTGTGTGTGTGTGTGTGTGTGTGTGTGTATGTGTGTGTACATATATATCATAGTTTGTTTATTCAGTCATCTGTTGATGGGTCCCTAGGGTTGTTTCTACTTTTGGCTGTTGTGAGCAGTGCTGCAGTGAATAGTGGTGAGCAAGGATTTGTTTGAGTCCCTCTTTGCCTTTCTTTTGTGTATATACTTGTGGGTGGAATTGCTGGGTAAGTGACTGCACCATTTAACATTCCCACAGCAAATACAAAAGTTCCAAATTTTTCACACCCTCATCAACACTTTATATTTTCCTTGTTTAATCATTATATTCCTTTATGTAGGTGTGAAGTTGTATCACATGGTGGTTTTAATTTTCATTTCCTTTATAATTATAATGATGTTGAGCATCTGTTCATTCGCTTATTGGCCATTTGTATATCTTCTTTGGAGAAATGTCTACCGAAGTCCTTTGTCCATTTTCTAATTGGGTTGTCTTTTTGTTATTGAGTTATAAGAGTTCTTTATATATTCTGCATATTAAAACTCTTTTCCTTTTAACTATCTGATTATAATGTGGTTTGGTATTGATCTCTCTTTGCATTTATCCTAATAGTTCATTGAGTTTCTTGGATGTGTAGTTTTGTGGTTTCTATCAAATTTGAGAACTTTTTGGCTATTTCTTCAGATAATTTTTTCCCTTTCCCTCCATCTCTTTTCCTTTTGGAACTCTCCTTTATGCATATGTTGATCCGCTTCATGGTGTTCCATTGTTCCCTTAGGCTATTAGTTTAGTTTTCTTTATTCTTTTTTCCTTCTTCTCCTCAAGCTTGTTAATTAAATTGTCTTGTTTTCAAACACACTGATTCTCTCTTCTGCCTGACCAAAACTGCTTTGAACTCCTTCAGGTCTAGATTTTTTTTCCTTTTTACAATTTCTATCTTTTTATTGATAATCTCATTTTGTTCATATATCATTTTCCTGATTTCATATAATTATTTTTTTAAAGATTTTATTTATTTATTTGTCAGATTGAGAGAGAGCGAGCACAAGCAGGGGTAGTGGCAGGCAGACGGAGAAGCAGGCTCCCTGCTGAGCAAGGAGCCTGACGTGGACTTGATCCCAGGGCTCTGGGATCATGACCTAACCTGAAGGCAGATGCTTAACCAACTGAGCCACCCAGGCGTCCCCATATAATTCTTTATATCTGTTTTCCTGTATGTATTTGAACATATTTAAGATAGCTTTAAAGTCTTTGTCTAGTAAGTCCAATGAGCTTCTTTAGGCATGGTTTCTATCAATTAATTTATTTTTTTCCTTTGAATGAGCTGTGCTTTCCTGTTTTTGTATGCTGTGTGACTTTGTTATTGTTTTTGAAAGTGGAAATATGAATATTAGAATGTGGTAGGTTTGGAGATCAGATTCTTTTCCCAACTATTTTTGCAGAGATGGTATTCCCTATTGTGTGTGGTCACTGAAGTCCCTGTTCTTTAGCTTGTGTTTAGTTGGTGATTTGACAGTTTTCCTTAAATGCTAGGAGCTAAAAATCAAAAAGACAAATCAACAAGTAAGCAAATAACCATCTCTTCCAATCTTTGCAGATAGGCCTTTGGTACTTAGCCACACTTGCATTGAGCCTAGAGATCAGCCCAAATTGAAAATTTATGGTCATTTTTGGTCATCTTGGGCATGCATTTTACCCTGGGCATGTGCATGGCTTTCTGATTTCCTTTTTGCCCACACCCATATTGATTACCCCAATTTCCCAAGAAAACTCTGTCTTGGCTATTCCTCCCAGGTTTTAGTATATTGTATGTCCCAACTGACTATTGCCTGAGGCATCTGCAGATTGTTTTTCAGCCTTACAATGTTTTCAATCCATGCTCACCACTTTTTTGGCCTAGATGAGTTCTGACTTAGGCAAAATAGATATAAGTGCCATGTGTCAGTGTTTAAAGGTAGCTTCCAGGCAGGTTAGAGCAGATCTACACAGTAATTTGCATATATGGTCTGCTCTTTTCCCTCTAGAATGAGGGACATAGGGAACATGGGCTGCTGTCTTCAAGATTGATTACACACCAGGGAAGGAATGGGACAAGGACTAATAAAAAGGCCAGAAAGCTTTCCTATAGCTTGGTTGTTATACAACTTGGTTGCTGTAAAACTCGGTTACTATAGAAGTATGACTATTTTCCAGAGTTTTGATGAAGTTGATTCTGACAGTTTCTGCTTGGTTTTTGGCGCTTTAGTTGGTGGGGTCTTGAGCTTAGAAGTGCCTACTCTGCCATTTTTCTGATGTCACTTGGATTTTCATTTTTCAAATAATATTTTCTTTGCCTTTTTTTCCTGAGTAATGTTATATCATTTCTGTTTTTACTAATTGGGATATATGTTTTTCTATTACACCTTGTGGCTTTTCTTAATGTTTTATTTAATTTTGAAAGAGTGTATTAGCATTTTTGTTAGTTCAGTGAGCAGTATTTTCTAGCATTTTTTTCATTGTCTATAGGGAGGTTATTTTGTTGTTTAATTTCTCTTTTTTCTTATAATAACTTTGTATGTGTTTGACCTTGATGTTTTCTGCTGCTTCTTTTGTTTAATCTAATTTTTCTGAACTTTAAGAAGGCAGTATGTTCAGGGCAGCCTTTCTAACTTATGGAAACCCATCTTTTACTGTTTCTTTTTTTTTATTTTCAGAAATACTGCAGTTTTCTTTCTGAGATTCCTTGCTCTGTTCTACTTCCCCACTTTTATTTGAATAATTAACTATTTTTGTATCTCCATCCTGCCCAGTTTTTATTAAACTCCCAGTAATTTTTTGCTAATATGGAGTCTTGTCCTTGAAAAGAGTTCAGGTTTGTCAGTTTGAAAGTTCATAGGGGCATTTCTACTCCCACCTTCAGACCTGTTGGGTGCTTACCCAAGCACATATCTGCTATTGAAGTTCTGGTATCAAAGTGGACTACTGTGCTTTCCATTGAATAACTTTTGGCTGTTTGGGGCTTGAGGTTTTCTCTGAGGTTTGTCAGATCCTATTACTTCCCTTTACTTCTGTATATGAGCGTAAAACCTGCAGGTTTGAGACTGTTGATAGGTTGTCCTCACCTGTCTATATTTTGGGGTTTGTGAGGATACTTGTCACTTAATTTTGTAAATGTTACCTGCGTGTTTTTTGTTTGTTATCTTGTTTGTCTGTTTTGTTTCTGATGGGGATTTGGAGAATTTGAAGAGCCATGGCACTACTATTGCTACTACAGCCATCTTCTCCAAGTATTATTTTTTTTTAAAGTAAGAAAAATGAGTTAGTTTTATTTGAGGGTAAGTTTTATACACTATACAAATTTTGTCAGCAAGTCAATTGGAATTTATTACAGACCTGCTATATGCCAAGTATATAGGCTGGAGTTAAGACAAATTTGGTCTGTATTATGATTAATGTTGCCCTAGACGAGTAGATTCTGCTGTGATGATTGACTATTAGAATATAGACAAAGTGGAGAGATGGAATCATAAGGGGAATGATAGGTCAATAAAATCTTTCTCCTGCACTTACAATACCCTGCCACCCCTTATTATTGCTGTATTTTAGAAAATGATTTAGAAAATTTTCTGTGCAAAGTTGTTCATTTCTCAAAGATTTTGCCCTATCTTTTGCTTAGAATCTTCTTTAAAGATCTTTACGTGCTTCCTCATTCTCATCATTCAAGAATCATCTCAAATCTTACCTACTCATGGCCTGCGCTCTCTGATCATCCTAGCTCAAGCTCACCTCCTCTCTTAGCATACAGTGCTATTTTCTCTTATTGGTATATTTATTAAATCTTGATTTTCTTTGTTTGGGATGTATTTGTTTACATGTTTATGGTTTATCTCTTCTTTCTAGAATGTAAATAAGCTTTTTAAAGTTAGAGATTCTTTCAATAACAACCACTATGTGTAACCAGTTTCTAAAAATATGTATACCTCAAAATATTTGTAGATGTTTTTCCTCTAAATATTTTGCCACTATTATTTCTTTGGACCCATTGATATTTTAGTTTCTGGGAGTTATTCACATAGGCATGAAAAAACTATACCACCTGAAGTAGCAAACGAGAGATTTCTTCTATGCCTGAGCAATTTTTAGAGTTCAGAATACAAGTTTTCATGAAGTAACTACTAAAAATATTATGTAAATAGCATTAGATAGCAGTTTAATTTTAAATTTCTTTTAGAATGACTTTTGCATTATGAAGAAAAAGGAAGGGGATGAGGGCAGCATGTGCTAGGAGAGCTGGCTTATTCTAATGTAATTTCTAACTTTATTTTATGAGATATAAGCCCAAACTCTACCTTTTATTAAGCTGTTTTTCTAACAAAGAGTGTTTTTCATAAAACAAAAAATAGTTGGAACAAAATAATAGTTTCCATATTTATAAGTATTTTCAAAGCATAGAAAAGTTTTCCCATACCTAAAATATAATTTAAAAATATGAATAATGTTATGTACCTTCTCTAGAGTCCATTGGGGTCATTCTTTTGCTTACTGGATGTTATATATGTGACACATATATAATTCTGTTTTATGTATTTTGACTTTTCGACAGCTGCCCATTTTGTCTTGTAGTCATGATAGTATGATTTTTTTTTGTCATTTATGTGCAAAAAGTTAATTGCTACCTGCAAATTGTGGAGGATAAAATACTCATTGGTTATAATTTTTCAAAAGTTAAAGTGCTAAGTAAAATTACTCCATTTATAATATTTTGCAATGTAGACCTTATGGTTGTAGTTTGTCACAATATTTTATTTTTCTTTACTGAGGAGGTCTCTTTGTTTTAAGTTTATTTATTAACTTTCATATTTGGGAAATGTGTATTTTTAAATAGTTAAATTTCATATGAAAATAGCTGAGGAGAGAGTTTTCCCTCAATTTGCCATTGTCCTTTGTGCTAAATATTTGACACAAATTTTTGAGTTCTGCTTTATATATATATATTTCTTTTTACAGTGTTCTTCATTAGAGCTTAGAATTTTAAACATATAACTAACTGATCTCTGCTTTCTATGTATTTATAATCTTTAAACACTCAATTTTTAGGAAAATATTCTATTTCAATGTTAACTATTTTTACTAATTTAACCACTCCCCATATTTAAAACATTACATGCTTTCTGATTTATGGGAGTCTCAATCTATATATGTATATATGTATTACATTTTTATTATATGTATATATTAACAAATTACATGTAGATCTGTGTATAAACCAGTATATGTCTATAATATACACTTTCATGTATATACAACAGACATACATAAATGCATAGATGTTTATATATGATATATACATGTATACATATATATGTCATTCTACATATATAAAATATATGGTTTACTGTGATTTGGTATGTCACTGCACTTTTCCCATTTCAGTAACATTGTTTCTATAGTAACTAATGCACTGGAAAAATCAAAGCAGAAAATCAAAGCAAAACTTTCCGAATCAAAGGTTTGGAAAAAGCCAGGCAAAACAATGCTTAGTAAATGATAAACAGGTAGATGTGTTTGTCTGGGGTCACATATTTTGGAGGTAGCTAAAGCAAAATGAAATCATTTCTCTATAACAAAATACAGTCTAGCAAGGTTGTAAACACCATATGCTATCTTTAATAAAAAAATGGCCAAATCCTATGGTTTTTCAGAAATACACATACATATATCCACAAAACCTTGTATACTCTGTCTGTAGTAGGTTATAGTATAATGTCATTAAACAAAAAGGTGGTATATATAATGATGGGAGAAGTCTTCAATTTCATTTGATGATTTGAAAAGTTATAAATATTAGAATATAAATATATATTATGCCTTTCATGTATATTTCTTTATGTACTTGTGTGTTTCAACTAATTGTATGTAATTTCATGTTTTGAATACTAATAGTAGCATACATCCAAATACATAGGAAGCCTTATTTGGGGGATGTTCCCCCATGTTGAAAAAGAAATTAGTAAATTTCTTAAAGGGAAAATGCAAATATATTGTAGTTAAATTCTACTTAAATTCTTTGTAGTAGAAAAAAGATGATTTCCTAAGGGGCTGGTCTTAATTAACTATCAGCATTTTTAGTTGTAAGATTATTTTTCTTTGCTTTTTCACTTTTCCTCTCAGCATTGCATAGTCTCTTCTTTATGTTCTTACCACCATGCTTTCTGTTCTTTCCTTTACCAGATCATGTTTCCATCTAGTGATCAGTTGGAAAAGTTTAGGACAAATATACTAAGACCTAAAAGAATGAGAAATGATCTAACAAATTCATAACATAAAAGCAGTTTGAATCAGACAGACTTAAATTTTCTAGCTCTACACTTACTAGCTGTATGGCTTTTAGCAAGTTATTTTACTTCTCTGAGCTAGAATTTTTTTTCCTTTGTAAATCAAATAATTAGACTTAATGACAAAATGTATATGAAAAGCCAAGCACAATGCCTGCCAGTTTGTAGTCACTAACCTTGTGTTAATTTTACCCCTCTCCACTTTCCTTTTTTTTTTTTTTTTTTTGGTATGATGATACGGAGACAGGTGAAGAGTGATGTTTAGGGACAGGAAGACTTTCTACCACATCTGAAATGGCACATCTGCTCTGCTTGCTTTGGAGGCCAGCGTGGTCTGTCTTGTTGCCAACTCAATGAAAGGCTCTAAAAGCTTGCCAAAACATTTTCTCCTCAGCATTTTCCCTAGGGCTTCTAATTCCAAGTGACTTTTAAAATGTGTGACCTTTGATATTGACTATTTTTGGAAAAAAAAAATCTTTATAGAGGAGTACCAGGGGTAGCAGCCCTGTAATTCTAAATCCCTTGCTGAGCAGAGAATTCTCATCTATCTGAATTGTATTTCTTTGTAAACTACCTTTAATGGTTTGGCTTGGGCAGTCTAATCTCTCTCCCGAGATAAGAAAGAAATTCTGTGAACACAGCAAGTATTTTAAGACAGGAAAGGGGCAAAGAAAAAAAAGATTTAATTAAGAACAGAGCTTTACCTGGTTTTCCCTACTGTTACTTATAAGCAACAAATTGCCTCTGGATTTACACCTATATACTGTTCCACAATTTTTATTCTAGCTCCGGCTTCTTCTTTCAGTCTTATACAATGTGAAGAAAACTTGCTGTAGGTAAACATGCCTTACCTCTCTCTCTCTCTCTTTTCTGTGTCTTCATCCTTTACCAGGGATGCACTCTTAGTCTCCCAAGTTCTCTCTGTAAAATTTTCATCCTGTCGATGTGTCACCTTCACCTATTTATATTCATAACTTCAAATAAAAACAGATTGATAAACAAAATGAAACCATTACTTGGTGGTATAGCCACATACTGGATCATAGACTAGTAGAAGAAGTGTGTCTCTTGTTCTGGAGAAGTTCACAAGTGTATAGTTACAAATAATATAGTGCAATGGGAGAAGTGTGAGGAGAGAGGCTTATTCAAAAACTTCACAGCACTGTTCAACTAGGTCATGGACATTCCATAAATAACATCAGTGATAACTGAATGAGGCCTTGAAAGATAAGGAATTTGCTAGGCAGAGAATGGAAGATGATTCTGGGTGAGGGGGGAGGCAGAATTGACTCTAGGGACCATCAGATTTTTAAGAGCCTAGGTCTCCAAAACTAATACCACAACAATCCTGACTCAAAGTGGACTCTACTGAAAACTTTTTTGAGGTTACTCCCATTTATCACCCAAAAGACCTATTTTTTATAGATGGGAGATAGATACTTAGCTAGATTAGATATGCATGCTCCATTTTCAATTGTCCCGGTGAGTGTTAAATTTCTTGAGGTTGACGAGTGAGTCTGCTACATTTTATTACTCTTTATAATATCCATAACTGGTCTTGTTATACTACTCCTCCTCCTACTACTACTATAACTGTTAACTTGCTTATTTACTATGCACCAAGGACTATGGTAAGAAATAGGCATGTCGATTTCTTTAACTCCAAATTTATGAGATTTAATTGTAACTCTGAGTTTAGGTATTATTATTATTTCTACTCACAATTTAAAAAAGCTGTGCTTAGTGGGATCAAATGACTTACCTAACTATGAATTTATTTCAGAAGGTCTAACTTCAAAGCTATAACTCTTAATAAATACATTATCCTACCTTCACAGAAAAGTCATCCCACATACATTTGCTAAACTCTAAATGAACAATTCTTAAAATAAAGAAATCAAATTAACACAGTTGAATAACTCTCAATGAAGAAAATATCAATGTATTAGATAGTATGCATTGTAAATTCAGATAAAAATATCTGGACAACCTTAAATGAAGCAATAAAATATTTTTGAAGATGATTTTACCACCTTGTGGTGCTATCTCTATAATGTGCTTTTAGGATTCAGGTGTTCACACTCTGTAGGTGCCATCTGGCATGGTCATTTTCTAGAAAACAGATTATCTGTAGCTAACTTTACCTGGACAATCCCATAGGAAGCAGGTGTGATGGGGAAGGTTGGAAAAGCAGTTGGAAGAACAAGTGAATATAAAGAAGTTTGCCAATCCCTTCTAATCTTTTTCATGTCTCCAAACTCCTTTGCTGCCAGTATCCTGGTTTTAGTGGAAGGACCTCCAGAATTCATGATCCCTGTGATCTGGGATTCTGGCTCCCATATGTGCCAATGAATTTGCAATAGTTACGTGGTGTAGTGAGCGGCAGCCTTTTAATTCAGCTTTCTCTTTCCATTCTAGGAACATCGCTCTGTTAATTAGAGGAGTAGCAGGGGTTAAAATGCTAGTAACTGCTATAGATTTATGTTATTGGTGCACAGCATCCTGGAAATAAGATGGGAAGGAAAAATAATAAAGTCTTTTCCATTTCTCATTAAAATCCACATGAAAACATATGAGGTGAAACACTTAGAAAATGAGATTGACTGAAAAACATACTGAAACTGGTTTACTGGCATGAATGATGTCCCTTTCACAGTAGTTATCATAGAAGCCAAACAATATAGTAATGTCACCATTGCTCACACTGACTGGGGCTCTTTTGTTGGTATTATCTTTGGATTCTGTGGGATGTACTTTGAATAATTCTCAACAGTGGCAAATCTTCAAACGTAGTTCTGTTTTTACCATTAGCAGAAGTTAGAACATGCCAAATTTGATGAATAAAATGGGTGATCAAAGTGGGAAGTATGATTTCTGGCCAAAAATAAAGTGGGATCACAAAATAATGGTAATTAAAAAAATTGTCGTTCATAAAAAGACCCTGATTATTCCAAAAGAACATTTTTAAACTTATTTTGGAAATACTATTGGTTCCCTATGGCATGTATTTTCCAATTACTTAATTAAATGCATGCATCCTGGTGTATATTTACAATTTCATTTTTCTTTTCTAACTTATAACCATACCTAATATTTAAACTTTTTATTGTTGAGTGACATTATACATATTTTAAAACCTCTTTTAGATTATTTTAAACTAGCTAAAACCAAATCTGTCTAAATAAGGGGATAAATTTTGAAAAGTAAAGAAGATAAATGGTTTGGAGACAAATTTTTTTTTTAAAGATTTTATTTATTTACTTGACAGTGAGAGACACAATGAGAGAGGGAACACAAGCAGGGGCAGGGGGAGGGGAGAAGCGGGCTCTCGGCTGAGCAGGGAGCCCGATGCGGGGCTCGATCCCAGGACCCTCGGATCACTACCTGAGCTGAAGCCAGACGCTTAATGACTGAGCCACCCAGCTGCCCCAAAACATAAGAAATTTTAACCCAAAATAAGAAGGACTAAAAAACGTTTAGTACTCTTCTAGGAAAATAATGTGAAGTAAATTATGAAGTGAGGAGAGTCAGACAAGTCAGACTGTTATTTTGTGAAGGCTATAGTGGCATCGTATTTATTTTTTTAAATAATTTTTTATTGTTATGTTAATCACCATACATTACATCATTAGTTTTTGATGTAGTGTTCCATGATTCATTATTTGTGCATAACACCCAGTGCTCTACGCAGAACGTGCCCTCTTTAATACCCATCACCAGGCTAACCCCTCCCCCTACCCCCTCCCCTCTAGAACCCTCAGTTTGTTTTTCAGAGTCCATCGTCTCTAATGGTTCGTCTCCCCCTCCGACTTACTCCCCTTCATTCTTCCCCTCCTGCTGTCTTCTTCTTCTTTTTTTGTTCTTAACATATATTGCATTATTTGTTTCAGAAGTACAGATCCGTGATTCATCAGTCTTAGCTCTGTGTAATAGATACTGTTTTAATTTTTAGTAGGTTATCCAAGTTTGCAGTAAGTATTCAAATCCTTCTGTCTGATTCCAGAGCTTTTGCTCAATTCTAACACAATACCTCTTATGTTCCCTTCTTTAAAAGTGAGAGAAGAAAGAGAAAACTTGGAGTCAGTTTAATTTTCACGTTTTTATATTGTTAATTGAATGTACCTGAGAGGGCACATTACTTCGACAATCTTATTACTCAAAGTGTGGCCAGCAGACCAGCAGCGTCAGCATCACCTGGTAGCTGATTAGTGATGAAGAATTTTAGATGCCACCCCTGACTTCTGAATTAGAAATTGTGTTTTAACAAAATCCCCAGGTAAATTATTTTACTGCAGTGTTCATGAGTATGTTTTGTCAATCTTTTCAATAATATTCCACTGTCTCCTGCATTTTTTAGGCTTTCAAACAAGGCAAAATTTTTCAACTATGGGAAGTATGAACTCATGAATAAGTACAAACTCATTTTGACTTTAGGACCATAAGGAACCTTGAAGGTCATTTCTAGCATTTTAGTTAAAGGACATGAAATTGATGTAATGTATGGTGATTAACATAACATAATAAAAAAAAGAAACAAAAAAAAACTGATGAGTTGGACATATTTCCAAGAAAAAACTCTCAACTACTGGCTTAATAGCTGTATATTCTTTAAAAATTGATCCATGACAACACAAAAGATTGTTAGTAGTACTGGGGTCAAATACCAGTGATTTATAACTTACACAATTTAAAGCTATTCATTTTTCTGGATAATGATCTTTGGATCTCTTATTGTTTAATGAATTGGTCACTTAGATTTCCTGTTTATTCTGAATTGAATATAATATGCTGCATTTCTAAAATATAATCATGTGAATGGAGTTTAGCTTACTGTTTATTAGCCTGTCATTTTTTAACAAAATAATTATTTTGAAGTCCTTTATTCACACATTTTTGATGTGAATTTTTATTAATTCCTATGTCTGGAATTACATTTAACTAATTTTTATTTTCTAATCAAGATGACATTTTCCACCATGTATCACTTCTTCTGCTTCACTCCAAATGGGCACACTGTTAATAGGAATAATTATTTAAATTCAGATGTCTTCATGTTTGATAATATTTATACCCATTATAACTCCAAAACAAGATTTGAAGATCTGACAGCTTGTGATAGAAGTATAGATGCAGTAGAGTCCAATATAGTCTTCCCGAGAATCCTAAAACAGGCTGAGTTGGCCATAGTTATACAGTGCATTAGTAGGGAACCTGAGGCTGTTCTGTAAAGAGACTGTGGCAGCACTACCTTGCAGGTAGGTATTTTCTAGTCCTTCCACTCATTATATCTCCCCTTGACTTATATATGAGGAATATATAATGCTTCTCATCTAGGGAAGGAAAAAAATCATGTTAACTGAACTCCTGAAACTTAAAAAAAATGTAGTCACCTAACTAAACATAAGTACAGTAAGGTAGTTAATCTTTATTTTATTCCATTTCAGTGAATTCATGTTATGGCTCATATTTATTAAAGGATAGATTTATATATTCATTCAACAATCTGTATTGAGTGCTAGTGCATGTTTGATGTTTCTCTGAGAATGTAAGCATGTAGCAGTAGAAAAGAGCACAAATTCCTACCATCATTCAGTGGGGACAGACAGACAATATAAATGAATAAGCTACATAGTATGTTAATGATGATAACTTAGATGGTATGAAATGATGTAGAGGCTATTGAAACTTTTTAATTAGTATAACTGCACAGGATCTCACTAAGAAATGGTCATTGAGTAAAAACCTGAAAAAATGAAGGAGATGTGTTTGTGGATACCTGGGGTAAGTGCACTAAATACAGAATAACAGTTGTGAATCTCCAGAGGCAAAAAGCATTGGTGTAATGGAAGCTGGCAAGGAGACCAGTGGAGCTGTTGCAAGAAGAAAAAGGGAAGTAGAAAAGTGCCATCAGAGAAGTAATGGGGATCCAGATCGCAAGGTAATCTCAAGGTACTTTATCTCTCATTTAGCAGTTACAAATCTTAGACCATAATTTAGCAGTGCTGGAATCATACATTTATTTATCTATTTGTACTTTAGTCTACTTTCTATTTTGATTTGCAATCCCATAGAAGTGGTGGATAACGAATACCAGTCAGCAAGACTCAGCTACTACCTGTCTAGTATTGATTCTAACTTACAGAGGACTTACCCAGAGCCAGTGTACTGTGCAGATGTTCAGCTAGTTCTCAAGGTTAGCCAACCTCACGGACATCTGTCGTTCTGTCTCATCTTCTGTCAACCCCCACTGCAGATCAATTACTTTTGAGATATCCTGCTTTCCTCTTCATCTCATTTCTTTAGGTCTAGCCACATTTTCTGCTACTTCTAGCCACACATGGGGACATCAAATCATTCTGCTCTGCCTGTGCCACTTGGACATGGATTACAAAGGCTTTGTCTGCCTAGACTCACAAATCATCACTCTGTAGCTGAGAATGGACACAAAATCTTTGATCAGGGACCAGTGGCTCTCTCAGTTCCCAGCTGTATCTTTTCTATTCTTTGGTGAACCCCTGGGAATTGTCTTTCATTGCAGGATGGCAGAGGGAAGAAATATAGAAATCTGTACTCTTAAACTCTCTTTCCTCATACATTTTGTTAAGCTAATAGGATCCTTTAAGGGTTTACTTAGGTTATTGGAAGATAAAAGATTACCTAGGTCTTTTCTTTCATTCTCTAGTCCTTCCTTTATGACCTCCCACTCTCCAATATACCATATTCCCTTCCGTTTTATTTTCCTACTAAAACATTTAATGTAGAATAGTCTATGTGACTGAATGTCAGAGAGGGCAAAGAAAGAATTAGGAGAGAGGAGTAATATATGTATATATGTATACATATATATATAAATGTAAGGGGTCCAGAATTATTTTGAGACATTCCATGTATTAATTCATTTAATACTCCTAATAACCTATGAGGTAAGTACTACTATTATCATTGTCATTTTTCAGATGAGCAAACTGAGTTACTTAAGTAACTTGTCCCAAGGTTTCTAGCATTTAAGAAATTGTATTCAATTACACATAGAAAACCAACATTATACAATGATTTTTTTCAAGACTAGAGATTTGGTCTATTCATTTTTGGGGGGTACACTTAACATTATGTCTGACACAAAGCTCTCAATATATGTATATGTGTGGGTGTGTGTATATGCATGCATACACATATATCTATATGCTTATTAAATTAACAACCAAGTTGATATAAGATTGGTTTTAACAAATCTAAAGTTCAAATTAAATAAGACTGCAGAGACTTACTATCATCAGACTATATTTCTAAACTCAAGCTAATGCTTTTTCATAATTTTCCTTATATACACACTTGACCATTATAAATTATAATTGTAGCTTCGGCAAAAGTCAGAGAGTGCTAAATGAATGGTTAAAAGAATGAAAGAATGAATTAATGAATGAGTGAAGAGGGAAGCACGTATCTGTTGTACACAGTTTTGTGAGTCCAAGATATTTATGTTCATCAGTAGAACAGGTTTCAAAATAGCTGCAATTTATTGGTAAAGTCCATGCTTAGCTTTGTTAACTTTTTTACAGCATAGAGAGTTCTTTTTAGTATAATATAAATCATAAATCACCCCCCATTTTAATTATGTTGACTAATTAGACTTAGTACAAAATAATATAATTAAATGACAAAATTGGTGTTATGGTAAGTCAGGAAAGGATAGAAATAATTATTAGATGAAAGTTTTTCATTGAGGAGAGGCATAGTATGGTTTTTAAATGGCTGATCACTGTGGGCCATGTCTCCATGGTTAAAGAGCCTCAGTGATGGTGTCTCCTATGTTTGGCAGAAGTAGAGAGTAGAGCTTTGTGGTGGTAGCAGAGGATGAACAGAGCTCAAAAACAAAGGGAAGACCTTTACCTTTTTCATGTGGATTTCTGCAGTGTGCTGTGTCTACTCACTTGCCTATCAAGATCTTCCATTCTGTTCTAAACATATGTTAGTACTGGGAGTGAGACACCTAAAAAATCCTGAAACTACAGAGCACAGTTCACACCGCTGACATATATTGATCTATTTTAAAACTGATACTCACTGGTACAGCCACTCTGGAAAACAGTATGGAGGTTCCTCAAAAAGTTGAAAAATAGAGCTACCCTATGACCCAGCAATTGCACTACTGGGTATTTACCCCAAAGATACAAATGTAGGGATCCAGAGGGGTACATGCACCCCGGTGTTTATAGAAGCAATGTCCACGGTAGAAGAAGAAGAAGATAGCAGGAGGGGAAGAATGAAGGGGGGAAATCAGAGGGGGAGATGAACCATGAGAGACTATGGACTCTGAGAAACAAACTGAGGGTTCTAGAGGGGTGGGGGGATGGGTTAGCCTGGTGATGGGTATTAAAGAGGGCACGTACTGCATGGAGCACTGGGTGTTATACGCAAACAATCATGGAACACTACATTAAAAACAGATTGCAAAACATAAAAAAAATCTTTAGCATAATTTATGGGTTGGATAATAAATATTGTTTTGTATATGAATCAAAAAATATCTAGCTAAGTTCTTTATATGGTTAGAAATTTTCAAATAAGTAAAAATATCGATCATATTTTCATACATGGCTGCTGTACAGGCTGTGTGCCATTTTGTTTCTGTTAGATATACCACAAGAAAAATAATCCTGACTTCTTAATAAATGTTTGAACTGAAAAAAAAATTAAACTGATACTCAAATCTTTAACCAAACTAGCTCAAGACCTACTATCTTGTTTCCCAACACATCCTTCCATGTGCTCTTTCAGCTGCGTAAGTACCCTTTCCAGTAGAAATTAGCAGCAATAAAGTAATGTTTAAAGAGGGATAATTCTGGAGTCAGAGAGATCTAAGTTGTAATCACACCTCTGCTCTTCACTACCATTGCTATCTTTATTAAATCACCTAACCTTTCAAAAGCTCAGTATCCTCATCTGGGAAAAATGAGGATAATAAAATGTTCTACTTCAAAGAATTGCTATAAGGATTAAATGTAAAACACTTCACCTATCTTAAATTCATAATAAAATAAATTCATACTGTTGCATATTATCACTGACTTCTTGTCTTTTTTTAATATTATCTCATTTAAAAAACTTGATTACCACATCAATAAAATATTTTTTCTCTTTACAGATGAAAAAACAGGCTCAGAAATGTTAAATTTATGTCCCAATAGTTAAACATCCAGTTAAGCATCAGTCTTTTACAACTAAGTTCCTCCATACGTTTCACTGTTCCATATTACCTGCTTTATTTTCCATGTTGGGAGCAGATAGAATGGTGTACTGGCTAAAAATCTCTAATTTGGCATTATATTTCCTGAGTTTCCATGCTGGATGGAAAATATTTGGCAAACTAAAAACTTCATCTAAGCCTCAGTTTTCTATTTTACAAAATAGGCATAATAATGGTATATATCTAAGAGTTGTCAGGAATAAATGGGATTATTTCATTTAAAGGTTTTAATATGGTACCTGACATATATTAGGTACCCAAAAAAGTTAACTACTATTATTATCTGTCTCCCTGGGAATCAATTAGTCTTGAAAATGTTACTGTTGTTCAAAAGTGTTTTCATTTTATTATTTAGAATTATATAATAAATTATATAAGAAATCTAGGCATCTAGCTTGATTACTTTATATTTGTTTCATGTCTCAAAAATGATATTCTCTAGATTACTAATTCAGAGGTTAAGAACTTCTACTTGTTTATAAAAACAATACATTTTCGAATGATGAAAACATTTTACCAATGAGGACATACTCAAAAACATTGCAAAATCTGAAAATAGTTTCAAGGGAGGGTTAAAGCTCATTTTGTAATTAATTAAAGTATGAGAAATGTATATAGCTCCAAAGTGAGAAATTTGAAAATAACTTTTAAAGATATTTACTAAAAATAAAGTATATTACTTGGAGTTGTTTGTTTACTGTTTTTTTTAATTATTTTATTTTGATGAAATTTCAAACTTGAAAAAAGGTGAATAAACAAAAAATCCCTGGATACTCTTCACATATATTTCCCAATGTTAACATTTACTATATTTACTTTACACTTTTCTTTGTCTCTGTGTGTGTGTGTGTGTGTGTGTGTATTTAGAAAGTTTTTAGAACTTTTAAAAAATAAGTTGTATATGTGCTGCCACTCTTGCCCCTAAATACTTAGGGGCCCTAAATATACTTAGTGTATATTTCTCTTATATTAATAACTGCTATAAAATTAGAATACTCAGGAAGTTAACATTGAAACAATATTATTCTCCAATATACAGACTACTGAGATTTTGTTATTTGTTCCAGTAGTATCTTTTATAGCAAAATAAAATCCAAGATCCTGTGTTGCCTTTACTTTTCATATTTCTTTAGTCTTTTAATCTGGAATCATTCCTGAATATTTTCTTGTATTTCATGGCATTGACATTTTGTAGTAATTTTGTAGATTATCCCCTAAGTTGAGTTTGTGTGGTTATTTCCTCATGACTAGGTTATATACTTGTACTTTGTAATAGTCCTATTATTAATTAAATTTTCGGCCATTAGTTTTAGCTTCCACTGGTGATTTTTGCCTGAATTGATTAGTACATATTAAGATATTGGCAAATGTTGATTTTCTAATTCCGTTATTCCCACTACATGAGTTAATTGTGTCTTACTTTGTAATGAGAGAGAGAACAATCGTGAAATAGTTTTCATGTACACAAAATTACAACAGTTAAGTGCTGGGAAGGAAACAGTGAATACACTGATGTCAAGAATGATTTGGGGGAGGGTTACCTTCAGTTGTGGTCAGTGAAGTGAGTGATATTTAAGCTGAGAGTTTAAGAATAAAAAAGGAGCTTGTCATGTAAAGAATGAGGGGTAGTTTAAGCAAAGAGAACTGCTCTGGATTAGAGAGGGGATACACCAGTGTGGCAGAGTGTAGTGGGCAGTGGACAGAAGATAAGTTTGAAGGAAAATGTATAGTTCTGATCACTTCAGGTATGTAAACTAGAAAAAGACTCATTATTTTCCTCTACGTGTATTTGAAATCCATTTTAAGGATTTAAGCAAAGACATGACATGATATGATTTAAAACAAGACCAACAGCAATTGCTTCTTTGTAGCGAATAGGTTGGAAGGGAACAAGTGACAAGCAAATCTGTCCACTTGGTCTGTCTTAACTTTTAGCCTCACTACTTAAGCTACTCTTATCTCTTGAACTATAGTGGGTTTCTAATTTGTCTCCTTACAAACTTCTCCACACTTTAAAATGATCTGTTAAGGGATGCCTGGGTGGCTCAGTCGGTTAAGCATCTGCCTTCAGCTCAGGTCATGATCCCAGGGTTCTGGGATTGAGCCCCGCATTGGGCTCCCTGCTCAGTGGGAAGTCTGCTTCTCCCTCTCCCTCTGCCAGCCACTCCCCCTGGTTGTGCTCTCTCTCTCTCTCTGACGAATAAATAAATAAAATGTTAAAAAAATAAAATGATCTGTTAAAAAACATAGTGCCATCGTCCTTGCTGACCAGGAGTGCTCGTTGACAGGAAAAGTGAGGACATGGTGGGATAATCAGTTGTAGTGAACTCCAGGTTATATTGAGTTTTGTAAGAGGGAAGGAGAATAATAGCCTGGAAACAACATGGGGGAGTAAAGAAGACTCAGATGTGAAACATGAAGAAGGATGGGTTTTTGGGTAGTTTTAGGCTGATTCAGGCAGTATGGGCCTGAGAATCTGGGTTATACCAGGCACGTATGTCTTCTGGTTGCCCTGTCCTGGAATTCAGAGATGAATGAGATGAATTCAAAGATGGTAGCCTAGAAGTTCTAGGCCAGTGGTTGTCCCGAATGCTGTCATTTAAGGCATGGAGCCTAGAGTTGGAGTATAATTGGGAGGTAGGGGGTGAACCAAGTGAGGGACTGGAGGGATTTATGGCTGAGCCTTTTCAAATGTTATGCACCTTTTTATTTGTGACTCCCTGTGATGTCTCATGTCTTATGCTGTAATGTTGGCACTTAATGGTCCAACAACACAATGACAGTATATTTAAAGTTTTAATAAATGTACTTTGCTGCAAATTATATTACACACTTTTATTTTATTACCTGCCTACAGCTTGGTTTTCTATTCCCTGTGGATTAATTTTTAAGTTCTTTAGTTTATGGGAAACCTAAACTCATATGAAGAGCTTATAATCTAATTATAAACCTGTGAAGAGGCATTGTGTTAAGAGATTATTGCATTTGGTTGGAGTTTCTATTAGATGACTTCTAAGGTCTCATCCTACTGAGAGTCTATGATTTAATGATTCTAGCATTATTATTATTATTATTATTTTTTACTGCAGAGTGAATTAGAAAAGTAAAGGGTGCTAAATGTGACCTGAAGGAAAAATCAACTCTAATAAAGACACGTCTAGTGTGAACAATTCCTAAGCTTTTGATCACTCATTGGAACTGACCTTATGTAGGTACAGATTGATGGTAGTTTTAAAGGCATGTTTCAACTGAATGGGTAAGTTATAAAAATAATTAAAAAAATTAAAAACGTTTATTAGTTTACAGGGTTTCAAAAAACTGCATGAGGGCCCAGTCTATTCCCTTAATTTACATCCACTGATTAAATAAGCCATATATAATTGTGCTAAAAACTTGACCAAATTAGTGGCATTTTTACTAGCTTTTACTGACTGAAATAATGAACCAGTGTATACCTTGTAAAAATATAGCAAATGATAGTAAAGATAGAATGTCTTCTGGGTGCAAAGTTATCTCTGTTGACTGAAAAAATAACAGACTTTCCACTATTGTAAAGAATGAGTTTTTCCCCTCATAAATATTCTCTTCACAGAGATTCCCCTATGATTAACTAATGGCCTTAATTTACAAGGAGTTAGTGTGTAGCTGTGGAAAGGACATAAAAAGGTGACTTACCTGAGATCAAAACCATTCCAATTGTTAAACATTATAATGAAAAATAAATACAAGCCAGCTACTCCTTACATTTTTTTAAAGATTTTATTTGTTTATTTGACAGAGAGAGCCAGACATTTACTCCTTACATTTTTATAATTTTTCAAATATTTTCCCTCAGATGCTCTGGGCAAAAGGACAGCTGCTTGTTTATAAGGAAGACTTAATTACTTTAAACACTGCAGATTGAACTGTGCACCTGTAACATGCATCAGTTGCAGGGTCAGTTTTGGCAATATCCTTATATTTCACTCCTATTGAAGTTCAGTATCTATTTGGTTAATATGTTGCAAAAACTAATTTATTTGGAGCATATGGTCTAACAAATGTTGAATACATTTTCAGATGTTGGGGGTATGTTTAGGATCCTGGAAAATTGTGCATTCTTACACAGAGACACATAGACTTGAAGGGACTGGAGGAAAGTAGTCCAGCAATCTTAATTCATAAGTGAGGGAATTTGATAACGAGAGGCAGAGAATAAATTTCTTTCCCTTCTCTTAACAAAGAAAATATTTTCTCATACAAAATATTTGCCAATGAAAGAAACCTTGATCATAAATAGCAATACGAAACATTTGTTCATGGGTTCTTTTTTAAGATTTTATTTATTTATTTGAGAGAGAGAGAGAATGAGAGATAGAAAGCACTAGAGGGAAGAGGGTCAGAGGGAGAAGCAGACTCCCTGCTGAGCAGGAAGCCCGATGTGGGACTTGATCCCGGGACTCCAGGATCATGACCTGAGCCAAAGGCAGTCACTTAACCAACTGAGCCACCCAGGTGCCCCATGGGTTCTTTTTTATATATCAAATATGAAAATATACTTAAGGAGTGAGGACCTGGTTTTAAAAATAAGTACTGTGTTCTTTATCTTGAGCCACTTAATAAATGTATATAAATGTAACGTTTCTATTTTTATATGCTAGCTACTATGCCTGTGTATGCAAGGGAAGTTCAGACAAATTTATGGATTGAGAGATTAGTTATTAGGTTCTTATGTTACATAATTAATACTCCAGAAAACTTTAGTTCATAAATGAGGATACTTAATTCTAATAGTTACCCCCAAAATATGTGTCAATGTCCTTCTGCCAAAAACTACCATAAACATACTTTTATTCAAACAAGTCGAGTTTATTGGTACATTGCAGGGAGACTACACAGATGAGGAATCATAGGGTGGCTCAGTCAGAAGGTGTTAGAAAGGATATATAATGTGATATGGACTTATATTAGTTAATTTGGGAGAAGTTTCAAGCAGTGGTCCTTTTCCTGCATTGGATGCTGCCAGAAAGCAGAGGTAATTCTGTGCTTGGGTTTAATAATTCTTATTAAAGTTGAAGCTGTCATTGGTAAAGATTAAGCAGTTACTGATGATAGCCACAATAGGGGATGTGTGTAGATTTTTGTAGTTTGTATAATGTTCTTATTTTTTCTGTGCTCAAATATTTCTACAGAGTGATCTTATTTTGTCTTGACCTATTGCAGTCACAGAGTGGCCGTATCTTATGCTGGTGCTCTATGGAAATGTTTTTGTTCGGTACCCAAGCAGCATGGCCTAGCAGTGAGGGTCAGACCAACTTACAGCAACATCAGGGCCTACCTGGTAGTGTCAGGCCAGCTGTCAGGGACTGCTTTCTCTTTTTCACATATAGTAGCATATACTTCTAACTGCATATTTTATGACAGAATGATTTCATGTGTAACAGGATAATTTTCTGACTCTGCATCATGCTTCTGAATTTTATTAATGTCTATCCCCATCACTGGATTGTAAACTCCACAAAGGCAGAAATGATGAGATGAGGACACAGCAAGGCTTACCTTGGAGTTGTTCAATGAGCACGTATTTTATAAGGGACACTTAAAAATGTGATAGGATGAAGGACAGGAAATAGGCAAAATTCTGAATGTCCATAAACGGAAGGTCAAATATAACTAAGGATGAACTGTGTAGTAAATTCAGAAATGTGGTTACAAATCCGAAGACTTGCATACAACGGACAGTTAGTATATGACACCTGAGACAGGTTTACATACAATGAATAGCTACCTGGTAAGAGAATAAACAACTGAGCAAGGAGAAGGGTGTTCAGGAGTAAAGCAATCTCTGACCCAAGGAAAGGCAGCCACGACATTGTAGAGTGTGCATATTTAGAGCTTTAAATACGTATACGGAGAATGTACCGAAGGACATCATTTTTCCTTTAACATTCTGACTGAATCAATCTGTGGCACTGTGGAAAGGGTATATCAAGTATATCTTCAAGTATATATATGTTCAAGTATATCTTGAGCAATATGTATCAGGCACTGTGGGAAGGGCTGAAATCCTAACAGTAAATAAGAGAGATGGGATTGCATGAATGATACTTTTTCATTATCATCCATACCATTCAAACAATCTTTAATTCTTTTGTCTAAAATCACTGGAAGGACCTAAAATCTAAGAGATGATTAAAATGAGAAAACTATTATTTTATTCACAAGACATTGGGCCAGATGCCATAGCTGGCAAATATATTCTCCAGATGAGCAACTGTTGTTTTTGAATGAATAGAATCATATAGTTGTATATGAAGATTATAGAGTCTGCACCAGAGTTATCACAAGGAAAAAAAAAAAAAATTGCTAAATCAATTCTGATGCTTTATTAAAAGGCCAGACTACTTTTTGCATCTCCATTGTCTGTGAATTGGTAAAGTTTTCCAAGCAAAGTCATTTATTTGGATCTATGTTCCATATCAACTTTTTCCTTGAAAGTGGAAGTTTTTCCTATTTATTTTTCTTATGTAGTTTAAAATTTGCGTTTTATTCATTTTTCAATAATGTATACTGGTGCAGTGTTTATTAAACAGAAATTCAGAGAAGAGTTGTTTCTCTTTTGCTGGAGCCCAAGTTTGATATCATTTGGTTTTATGTCTGAGTTATGCATAAAATTTACACGAGGAACAAAGAATCATGTTAATAAAATCACACAATTTCATGGAGGTGGCCAAACTTCTGTAGAAGTTTTCAGATGATAAAAAATATGTACTAAAAACTGTCATGGCCCATAAAATTTGTGTGTTGCTATTATTCGTTGTATCCTTCCTTTCATATTAGGTACCCTTACATGGATTTAGTGCATAAAGTTTTAAAAATTGTTATATCCTCTACAAAAACAAGGTTCAACTACTCTCCATGTTCATTTTGTTAAGAGAAAAACAAAGGTGCTGATTAATACCATGCCATGCTTGAGAACTCTCCATTTATTTTTACTCAATTAAAAAAGTATTATTAGAATTTTCCTTCATGAAAATGTAGAATTTTGGGGGAAATTGGTGCAAATAGAAAGATACACTGTTGATCATTAAATAACATGAGGTTTAGGGGTGCCTATAGTTGAAAATCCACGTATAACTTTGACTCCCCCAAAGCTTAACTGCTCATAGTTTACTGTTGGCCAGAATCCTTATTGATAACATAAAGTCAATTGACACGTTTTGTATGCTATATATATTTTAAACTACATTCTTACATAAAGGAAGCAAGAGAAAAGAAAATGTTAAGAAAATTGTAAGGAGGGGTGCCTGGGTGGCTCAGTCGTTAAGCGTCTGCCTTCGGCTCAGGTCATGATCCCAGGGTCCTGGGATCAAGGCCCACATTGGGCTCCCTGCTCCGCGGGAAGCCTGCTTCTCCCTCTCGCACTCCCCCTGCTTTGTTCCCTCTCTCGCTATGTCTCTCTCTATCAAATAAATAAATAAAATCTTTAAAAAAAAATTGTAAGGAAGGGCCAGTACATTTACAGTATTGTATGATTGAAAAAACTACACATGTAAGTGGACCCACGCAGTTCAAACTTGTGTTGTTCAGGAGGCACTTGTATTTATAGTTCTTAGATATTTCTTAGATACATGAGTAAAACCAGACAAATATTGCAAGTGTCTGAACTCTGTATTCTGTTACTAATATATTTGTGTAGCAAACAAACAGATTATGGAATTTAGACACTTCCCACTAATATACTAATATTTTGAAACTTCCCACTAATAGAAAGGTAGAAACTATATAGTTTGGGGAGCAGTGCTTAATACTACAGAGCAGATTTTTATATTTCTGAATTTTATGAAGGTAAAAGGTTAATTGAAAAAATCCGTTAACCTAAACTGTGTAGCAAGAATAATAGTACATTGTAAGATGATAAAAGGTAGATTCATGGGATACTTATAAGATTTCTCCTTATTCTGAGGAAATTGTAATAACCTTAAATATATGGTTAAGGAGATAGGTTTCATTTGTGGACACTTGCCTCTATGTGTTACATGCTGAACTTGGCCTGTTCCTTTTTTCTCTCCTAATGAGGCAGCTTGTTGCTATTTTTTAATAGTAAAAGTCAACTCATGCATTTGCTCAAAGGATAGCCTTTTAGTGCAAGTCTCTTGTCAGTTGATTTCTATAGAGGGCCCCAATTCTCACTAGGAAATACTTCTAATAGTTACCAGCCTGCTTCACTTGAGAAAAACGCCAACAACAAAATTGCACTGAGGCAGCAGCTCTCTTCTGCATCTGCTGCTACACTCGCTGTCTGTCAGTGGTCTCCTCGGAGTCTGAGTTCTCTTTGGCACGACTGCTGTATAAAATAGGCATTTTCGGTTCCTTGGTAGACTTATTTCCTGTTTGGGCCCAGCTTAAAGTTTGGTTCCTTTGCACTTATGTGATACATCCTATAGATCATTTAACATTTCAACTTTATAATTCTTCACCCAAGACAATTCAGAGGGATATAAATGTTTTAAAAGGATTTTTTGATTCAACTGGATTTTTTCAAGTGGTCTTATATTTGTATTTTCTCAGTATATTCTGTTGATTGAAGATAACCTTTTGAAATGAATTCTAGTGTTTAATTTTTACTTTTTCTTATTAAAATGCTCACTTTAAAATGTTTTTAAAATGACTTAAATGCTATATTTTATAATTGTAGCTGTGTTGTGTTTTTATAACTGAAAACATTAACTTCTATATTCCTCTACTGGAATTGCTATTAGTGACTTGTTTGTAGTGGCAAAAAACTAATTAAAAACACACACAAAAAACCCCAGTAAACTCACTCTCATTTAACCAAGCTAACTTCTGCTTACCACAATCACTACCACAGAATTTCTCATTTAACTAAATTCATATTTGTTTAAATGTTCAGCACTCAAAACAAAAGACACCCAGTCTAGTAATCATTACAAAACAGCTTTTTATTAGGAGTATAAATTCCAGGTGGGGCTCGAATTTAAAGAATGCAAGAACTTGTAGCTCGCTATTTTATGGCCTTAGGCTACATGATTAACCTTCTTAGGTCTCTATTTCCTTCAAGTTAGAAGATGGTTTTGGTTTATGATCCTAAAAAGCTATATGCATATTAAAATGCTATAAATTAAATGATATTTTAAAGAGATTAAAGCAAATACCTTTTTAGGAAGCCAAATTAAAATGATGTTCTAAGGATAAGAATTATTTTGTATTATGAATAATCACTTTAATTTCTACCCGGCCTTTCAACATATGTGGTTAGTAGAATTTTGTAGTACAGTTTTGAGGTCATCTGTCCTTTTAATTAAATATCTGAGGTGCACCAATAATTACTATCTTTTAATATATTAAATCACATAATTTTAGAATTGGAAAAGATTTTAGAAATTATTAAAAAAAGATTTTTCTTAGATATTAGAAAAAAAAAAAGACCTAGAGAAGTTGAATGACTTGCCAAGGTAACTTGTTGGATAATGAAAACTGAAAATTAAAGATTCTAAGTGATCACCTCAGTCCTGTAGATCAAATTAAATGTTAAATGTTGTCAAAAGATTAGACATTAAATTATTCAACATTGACTCAAACTAGTCTTAGATACTCGTTTTAATATTTGTGCGTTGGTTAGGTGGTTATAATTTAAAGGACTGACTTCACATGTTTGTGTACATATGAAAAAAATGTTGCTTTGATGATAATATCACATTTGAGGAATTTTCTCTGTGATAGTTTATCATTGGGTATCTCCTGGACCTAATAAATCCTCATTTAGCTTCTTTTTTTCACACTATGTGGAATGTTCAAATTATTTCAAAATAGCCAACTATTTATATTTACTGTATTCATTAACTCAAAAATATTCATGGAATCTGTCTTTACAATAAAGTAAACTGTTCCTGTTCTACATATACACATGTACACACACAGTTCACCTATGTAATTTGGCATATGCAAGGAATCAGAATTTTTTACTCTTCAGATTTGAGAAAAATTAAATTTTTCAAAGTTGTAAAAATGCTTAATTTTTATCAAGTTGGACAATTATCAGACCATTTTAATTTATCATAAAGATATTGGGGAAAGAGTAACTGGCACCTAACTGACATCATAAACATGAATCAAAACATTTTATTTGCTTTGTGATAATGCCGCCTATTTTTTACCTCAGGTCTAGTAATCTTAATTATGAAATATGTTCTTATGTCCACAAACCAAGTATGTTTTTGTGTATTTTGTCTTCATTTATCTAAAATTAAAAAAATAATGTCTTTTTTATGTCTTCATTTACTTATAATTTAGAATTAATTGTGAATATTTTCCTAAGGGAAATTACTCTGGAACCTATTTATATTTAGGCTAAAATTATATTCTGCTTTTTAAGGTTTGCCACCACTTTTTAAAAAAAAAGTTTTGTCACCAGAAAAATAAGACATGCAAAATACCAACTACATTTAATTTTTAAATAAAATAGTTAAGCATGTATTTATATGATTATTAATGTAATTATTGATGTCATTATCATACACTAAAATATTAATTTTTTTATCCGATAGTTTTCCTTATGTTCACAATTATTTTCATCGCTCTTGGGTTTCAGCCAAGTGTATAAGGAATCCAACATAATGCTAATAGCTGTTTAGATGCTTTTGTTCACATGATTGGGAATTTGTTAAAGTTTTCTGGAAAATATATGGAGATGAGAAACAGTATAATTTCCTAATAGACTCTAATCATAATAAAAAAAAGCTTATGTATTTTGAACTTTTATCCATAGATGTTAAATATTGCTATTTACTAAAAAGGTAATTTAAAAAATTAAGCATCTACTGTATACAAATTAAATTTCAATGATTAAATCTTATAATTAAAGGAGAGATATGGTGGGGTTGGGCAGTACATCCTATAACCTATTATTTTACAAGAAGAAAAACTATGATCATGTGTAATATGGTCACTATTGGCTCTGACAGCAGTGGAAGACTAAGGAGGACCCAGCAGAGATACACTGGAGTTACTCAAGTGTGAGTTCATGAGGCCTCTCATGATGCTATTTTCTGTCTGTGCACTGTTAAAAACTGATCATCCCCGCAGGAAAAGATTGAAAATATCCTTAGAGGTTCCACCCCCAAGAGCTTATTTTAATAGCCTTACAGGCATTTAATAAAATTTTATTTATTCAGTGTCTTTAATTATATTCAGATCTTAAATTGTCTCTTAAGCCATCCCTAAGGTATAGTTGCCAAGGTGCCAGGCTGCACAAACAATAATCCTGTACTTAATGCTTTGGAGAAGAAAATATTGTTTGTATTAAGCAAACTTGTGAAACAGATTAAAAATGATCTAATTATGTGAAAAACTGTTAGTCTACAATATATTCAAAAGTGTTGATCTTTAATGTGATGATATAATCTGCCCTTGATTGGTTAGTATCAGTAAAGCAGGGCTACTACCACTGATATTTGGAATGCATTTTTACTTTTTTTTGGTATCATTTAGCCCTTTGTTATATACATAGAGGGTACTTGTAAGTACATGTTGACTTTTTTTTTTATGTAATGACATCATTACACAGTTTAGGAGAAAGATAATATCTATTCCAAACATTTCTATTCTAAATGAAAAAAATTCCTTGGTTCTTTTAGCATATTTATTTCTTGAAAAAATTGTTTACTAACTCTGCAAAGGACAACGTCTTTAGCCTTTTTGTGCCTCATTTTCTTATCTGGAATCTGCAAGTTGTATCATAGAGCTTTAGTGAAGGTTAAATAATATCAGGTATTCACAAGAAAACTTTCTCCCCCATCCCCACCTCTGAATATTTGATTTGGTTCCATATTCCCATTTTCCACCTATTTTAAGAATATTTTGTTGACTTAACATGTGTTTTTGTCAGTAGCCTTAGGTATTCTGGGAAAAATATACTTGTATATTAATACAAATTAGTTCTTGGTGTAGAGTTTTTTGTTTTAATTTAGTTTTTTATAATGTAAAATATATAAAGTGATTCAAAATATGGAATCATGTATAGTTATTTCTGGCTCATAACAATTCACTCTTCAGGGTAGTATTTTCTTTACCTAAAAATCAGCTTTTTCAGTTAGCATTTTGACTAATTCAATTATATAACTAAAATGGTAGCTATAACATTACACATCGTCCACAAACCCATAATAATCACTAAATGATATGTTTTGCAAAACATCAAAAATAAGAATTCTTAGATACTCATTACTTTGTAATTGGAAAGCCTTTTTTCCCCTCTATTAACCTATTAAATTTTCTAGATTTATATAGTATAAGACTCTTGAGATTTACTAGGTTTCAGGCACTCTGCTAAGGGCCTTATATATATATATATATATATATATATGTATATATATATATATAATCTTCACAATAACCTGAGATTGGTAACTATTATTATCCCAACATACAGGTGAGAAAACTGAGGCACTTAAATAAGTTAATAGATTCACCTGAGGTTACACAGTGACTGAATGTCTGAGCTAAGATATGAACCTAGCCGTTGGGTTTCAGAATCTATGCTTTTAACCTATATTCTACATCATCTCTCTTACTTCTAGTATGTACTTTACGTGTGGAGACAAGTGGGCTACCCCATGCGTTGAATGGTTTTTCTAGTAGTTGTGCAGTATTATCACTGAATAATGACAAATTTTTTTCTTGATCACTGGAAGACAGAGTGACACCTAATACTGCTATGTGAAATCTATGGTCATATAAAAAGGTGGGGATTTTTTTTTCTTTTCTGCAATGCCAGTAATCCAGAAGCATGGCACCTCACCATGCTAATGTCGCTGATTCACTTCTGTATCCACTTCAATGAATTCATTTGGACAACACACATTTTCACCACAATGCTGAAGGTTCTTTATTATAATGCATTCTTTTCTTTTTTTAAAGATTTTATTTATTTATTTGACAGAGAGATAGAGAAAGAACACAAGTAGGCAGAGAGGCAGGGAGAGGGAGAAGCCGGCTCCCCGCTGAGCAGGGAGCCTGATGCGGGGCTCGATCCCAGGACCATGACCTGAGCCGAAGGCAGCCACTTAAACAACTGAGCCACCCAGGTGCCCCTATAATGCATTCTTTAAAGTGAATTAACCACCACCATAGGAAAGTACTGTGGAGCTTAATTTCAACATGTGAAAAATTTGACTTGGAATATTGGTGAATTGATTCTGAAATCTGAATTGAACTCTGGCTCATTTGTCACCTAGTGTAAAGATTTATTTGCTTTTATGCAGTGTTCTAAAATCTAGCCTGTGGTTTTAATTTTGGCAGTGACTGTTTAGCATCCCACTTAATTTTCTAAGACAGCCATTGGAAATGATAAAGACAATGAAGATCAGGGTGTCTACAGACTGGAAATTTATTACTGTTTTTTCAGGTATTTTATGATTTTTTTCTCTCCTAATTTGAAATAAAAATTTTTTTAAATGGTTTTTGGGTCTGTGTAATTTCTGTATGTCAGTGAGAATTCCATTAGTATTAAAAATGTAGTGGGTAGGTATCTCCACATTTAGGGTTTGAATATATTTATAGCTATGCTATGATTGAAATGATTTCAGGGATGTAGAAGTTTTGTGTATTTTTTTTATTCTGTTAAGTGACTATAGTGAGTATATGACATTACGTGTTCTCCTGAGGTCGAAGAAAAAAATATTTAAAAGAGGAGCTAAAAAAAAATGTAGAGATGGCTATATCCATGGCAACAGCATAACACCCATACAAAAGGGAGTGAGTGTGGGGGCTGGATAGTTGCGTGGCCACAGCAGAGTCCAGCAGGGGAGGGGGAGGAAAGTTTTGAAGCAGGACTATCATGGGCTTTTTAAATGTGTTAGGTGTAGCCATTAATAAACCTGATCACTGTCTTTTTAGCCTTTTTCAGTCTCTTAACACATTGTGTTTGTGATTTTAATTAAAAGAATAGTTGGAAAATTTAAATATATGGTATAAAGTCAGTTATATGCACTTAAAGTTTATGTTAACATGGATATATGCTATGGGAAATTAAAAGCAATTATTGAAGAAAATTCTGTATGATTCATCAATGACATATATTTGTGAAGAATTGAAATATGTGTCTATAAAATAACTTTAAAAGTTAAAAAGACATGACCCTTATTTTATAATTGTTTTTATTTTTCCAATATGAATGTGCAAATATGCATATATATATCCATATGTATGTAATATTTTTCATATACATATGTAAAAGCATTGCTGCATTCTTCTAGAAAGTCAGTTCCTTCATTTTGTCATATATTTTGGTTACTGTAGGAAATAAATGTGAACATTGTTAGTACTAGAACAAATCCTTTCTAATAAATTGAAATTTTTGAAAATGGTTTATATTGAAATTCTGAGTTTTTTAGTGTTATACTTTTTTCTTTTACAAATCTAATACAAATTATTAAACCGTTATATCAAAGCTCCAAAAAAAAAAAAAGAATTTGTTAAAATATACCTGTGAGCCCAATTCTACCTTACTCCTAAGATAAGAATCATCCCAGTTAAGCATTTTTCTTCTACTTTTTCCTGGAGGGCCTTGGGATTTATCCCAAGGTAAATATATGAAAGCCCTTTAGAATGATTAAAAGATAAAGTGATTAATTCTCCCACTGTTCTGAATAGTAAGATGTTTTCTGACCCTTTTAGTTGTACTGATCTGAGATGTAGTGTTTACTCTGTGTGTTTCTGTTACTTTTTCTTCCTATTCTTTCTCACCTTCCCCTCTCCATCTTCCCCTCCCCCATACCACCTTCTAATGATGCTTGATTTATTACCTGAGTTATTTGAAGCCTCACTATAAAATGGATTTATAAAATTCAACCGACACCTAAGAATGTCGAAAGATACTCTAAGATACTAAGATATTGTAGTTGGAATGAGGGTGTTTGTGTGAAGTATCTCTAGAGTCTCAACTAGATTGTAACTCTGTTAGAACTTTTGTGAATTTTTGTCATTTTTATACATTTAGTGCACAGAAAAGCACCTCAGACAAAGCAATCTCATTATTTCCTCAGGTGTAGGGGTCTTTGAGGGATTTATATGGAGTAAAGCTTTCAAAACATGGTTCTACATTCTGTTAGCCAGAAATTCAGGATCCTGAATTTCTATCCTATTTATGTAGCTAGTGTTACACATATTACCATTGGGAGGAGTTATTTGGAGGCATACAAATAATTGGGAGCCATACAAATATTTGGACTGGTGTATTAGTAAAACTCCAGATAGAGTCAAGAAGATGTTTCCAGCTAGTAAGTGTCTAGATATTTTTTCATTTGTTAACTAGTAAAAAACTCTTGAGATTTCAATGATATTGACTGTAGAGACCCATGATGCATTTTAGGGATTCCTGGAATGGCCTTGGAAGCAATCCAAAGGGTAGTGTTTGTGGAGCTGGGGCTGTGAAAGAAGCCTGGATCATCATCATGCACCATGGACTTCTCACTTTAATGATGTTTCCTTACATCTTGGGAAATGTTAGGTGATTCATATATAATTTGTCCTCTAAAATAAGAAAATGTATCTGTTGAAAAAAAAGTCCAGCTCAAATGTCATATTTTGGAACATCTAGTATTATAAACATTCTCAAATATTTATAATAAATATATTTAGGCTCCTTGATATCACATATCTCTTTGGATATAATTAAAATTTTTGACGACTTGAGGAAATAACAGTATGAGTAAATAGATAGTTGGGTAGTTTCTATACATTGTTAATACTTGTTTGCTATTTGGTGAATATTTAAAATATTTAAATGTTTAGTTTTTACATTAGGTATTTTATTTGTGGCAACAATGAGTATCACTTGGAGTTACAAAAAATAGAGACATTCTTACACAATCTGAGATAAGGAAATAAAATCACTTTTTCTCTAAAGTTATCTTTTGTTGTAGCTGTGTTGATATTATAATAAAAACTGAAGTCAAGATGTGCAATCCTTGGATTTGTAAACTATAGCTCTTGCTGCAGTTTTTTCATCTGTGTTTAAAAAAAATAAAATTAATTATTAGTAGTTGTAAAATTTTAGGCATTTGGCAGTATTTAGAGTTGTTTCCAGCTCTAAATCATTCCATTTAGGAATGATTAGGTTTCTATAAATTTGTTTTAAAAACAAATTAAAATACTCACGTGTTTGTGTAAATATAGTCCTACTTTTTGCATATCCTTTGTTTTCAATTGTGACAGACTTTATTTTGAGTTGTTGGGGAGGAAAATTTTTCCTCTACCTTTCTCTACCTTTTGGCTCATCTAAGGATTAAATTGATATAAGACACATTAACAGGAGAAAAAACAAAGTTTAATTACATGTTCTCTGAAGCCACACAATAAAATTGAGACCCCTCTGCAAGTGACCAAGATAATGTAGCTTTTATACATTTTAAACAAAGAAACATAAATCTGTGAGGAATTGGCAAGACAAAGAAAACTTATGTTTGGAAGCTTCAAGTAGTAAAGAATTCTAAAGAGGATTTGGGCTAGGGTAGTAAAGTAGTAAAAGTAACCAGATTTGTTTATATAGACTTCTTGGCTCTGAATTCCCTTTCTCTGGTAATAATTATGTCTCTTTCTGCACTGACCATTCCTTAAGTAGCTTTAATTCAAGATAATAAATATGTAATTGTGGCATATTTTGAGGTGGCATGCCCTGGGCCCTCAAGAGTTAAACAAAGAAATACATACAAATAGCTAATTTATCCTTGAAATAAATCCTCCAATATTTCAGTAGATAAAATACACGCTTTGTGAAATGTCACACCCCCCACGACACATAATGAAGAGTATGTTTTGTGATCTGACAATTAAAATTCATTTTTATGTGGTAGTAATTTTTTATGATATTCTGTTCATTGATACCCTCCAGGTAAGACTCTGCAGTGAGATCAAATTGTTTTTCAAAATGGTAATGTCTATATATTTTTGCTGTTTTTGTTGTTGTTGTTTTAACTGTTTTGACCTAACTAGGAAGCACATATATCACTTTGTTACTTTATCAGGATTCCCTTATGATCTACAGGCTAGATTTTATTGGGGATACTTATTCTATATTCATACTCAGTTTATTGATACTGAGGGCATTGCTAATGTGATCATCAAAGTGATATGTTCCATATATTCTATAATATATTCCTTAAAGGAAAACTAGAACTGTAGTATTAATTTTAAAGTCCAAATGTATGACAATTAAAACTTAAACTGCAAACACTATCCATTTCAGGAGCGGCAAAATAATGACAAAGATATGTTATTGAAATAAATAGGACTTAATTTTAGAAGGTAGCTATATACGTTAGCATTGCTGGCAGCAAAAACAAAATCTTTGAGAAGGAAAATCAGGTAGTAGCATAAAGAAAATATTACAGTGCAAAAGATATGTATTCTTAAATTAAGCCCCTATTAGACATTAAGACTTTTTTGTAACACTAATTGATAATCAAATCTGTCTTGCTTCACTATGCAGAATAAAGTTGCTGAATAAAGTATGTATTAAAAGTTGCGCATAAGAAAATATGTATTAAAACAAACTGCTATAAATATACTGTTTATTGAATAATTTTGAATTTATACAAAATATTATGACTAACCTTCTAAGTTAAGGGAAGAAAAAACAGACAATGCTATGGAGGGCTAGAAAATTTAATTGAGATATTTACATATTTGTTTCATATTTACAAATTTGATGTAAAAATTCTTCACACTATATGTCATTAATTTGGTACTGATGATAAGGTAAAATGGAAGATACCTATCTGTGTTTCCTTTATCTCTCAATGCATATGTAATATTAATAAAACCTAATGGATCAGACATTTTTAGTGGAATATGCAATTTCAAAGTACACTGGGGTCATGAGTTTCAATACTTGATAGTAATTTATCTACTTATATATACTTAATATTTCAGTTCTATTAATATAAGATATGCATAACTTTAGATACTCAGAAATATGGTTTTTCTCACTGTCCTAAACAATATTTCAACTTCAGGAATGAAGAAGATGTAATATAGGCGCGCCTAGGTGACGCAGTTGGTTAGGTGTTGATCATTTGGTTCAGGCTCAGGTCGTGATATCAGGGTCCTCTTCTCAGGGTCATGAGAGCAAGCCCCACGTCGAGCTCTGTGCTGAGTGCAGAGTCTGCTTAAGAGTCTCCCTTCCCCTCCCTTTGTGCCTCCCTCTGACCCCCCTCTCTAAAATAAGTAAATAAATCTTAAAAAGAAAAGAAGATGTGATAGAGATTAAGGGGTGATACCTAGAAATATCTAGAAATGGCAAATTCTGATATTTTTCTTCTTGTGTACCCAAAATATTTTATTTACTTCTTTATTTTGTATAGGAAATATTATGAAAGACAAAACAGTAAAAGCAACTGTGCATAAAAGAGGAATAGGCAAGTATGCAGAGAATGAGATATAATATGAAGTGTATTTTTATAAGTCCTGATCACACCTCCCCATGTGTCCCTCATTGAACAATATACAGGAATATTTATCAAAGGTTACTTCCCTTTATAATTCCTGGCTGTTAAGTGTATTAGACCAGGGTAAATGGGAAACTAAACCATGTTGTGGTAGCTGTGCCCAGGAGCAGAAAGGGTATCCTTTATGGAGAGAAAGGAAGATCGAAATAGAAGTGGAAAGCTCTCTTATGTATACTATCTTTTTTTTTTAAAGATTTCATTTATTTATTTGACAGAGAGAGAGACAGCAGGAACACAAGCAGGGGGAGTAGGAGAGGGAGAAGCAGGTTTCCAGTGGAGCAGGGAGCCCGATGCAGGGCTCGATCCCAGGACCTTGGGATCATGACCTGAGCTGAAGGCAGATGCTTAACAGCTGAGCCACCCAGGTGCCCCTCTTGTGTATACTATCTTAATATTATGACCTAATATTATGCAGGAATAGTTACCAGAACATGGAGATGATAGATTACCTATTTTAAGAAATTTCTCAATTTAGAATGGGCCTTTTTTACATTTTTAAAAGATTTTTGAAGTCTGTACTATAAATAATTTTTTTCTTGACTAATTCAAAAGTTCAACATTGTCCTTTGTTTGTGAACCAATAATTTCAAAAATCTTTCTTGTTGTTGTGGGAAGAGTTACTATTTCCTATCAGTACTACCTGGTGCTTAAAGAGATTGTTAGCTCATCTTCTGTCAGAGAACTCTGAAAGAGATCAATTTTCTTCCAGATTGTTTCGCTGAAGGTAATTGTTGATATTGCTGTCAGGAAAAGAGGAGAGATTTATGTACCTGGAAGAGTTTTTGCTGTTTTAGGTCATTGGCTATATGAAAACCAGAAGAAAGCTTTGGATTCCCTGACTCAACTATATATTCACAATATTCTACATGCAGTTTTAGTATTTTCCTAAAGTCACAATAGTATTTCCAATACTATAGTCACAGTAGTATCCCTGGGTCTTTCTCTAGTCATCAGCCACCTCATTTGCCTTCCTTCTGCCTTCTATTCTTCATCGTGACTAGATCTTCTGAAGGCTAATATAATTCCTCATTCTGAGGAAGGTTGAAAATACAATCTAAATCAGCATGCCACATATCAGCTAGCTTTGGCAGTAACCACACCTGCTTAAGAACTGTCAGTTTATATCACTAAGATCCTGCATTGCTCTCAAAGTCTTGTTCCTTTTAAGCAGTCCAATGTATATAGTACATCAATTGAGCACTCCCTAGTCTCATGAAGCTCATTTTGCACAGAAATATTTAATTCAATTCCCGATTCTTTGGCTCCTGTAGTTGTGTGTGTGTGTGTGTGTGTGTGTGTGTGTGTGTGTGTGTGACAGACTTGACTCTTATCCCCAACATCAGAGCTCAGTTCCTATAATACTTCTTGTGGGTAAAATATTATCATCTAATCTCAATAACTATTATAAAGATGAAAGTGAGAAATGTTAGTAAGTAATATGAGAAAACTAGGTTTTGTGTTCAATGGAGTGTGAGAAATGTGGCATTCTACATCTCTATTTGGGGGTTCACAGTACATGTTAGCATATACCCTAAGTAGCATCATAGTAATGGAAACTGGCCCTTCATTCTAGTTAACCCAACAGTTTTCAAATAGATTTGCATACATAACAATTTTAGCATACAAATGAATAACATAATGATGATTTAGAAAGTTTCACATTCTAGAAAGAAACTCTGAACTAGGTATTTAGGAAAATGCTTATCTACAAAAATAATTTCCATAATACTATGATATGGCCACCAGTATCAGATATTTTTACATAGAAATGATGGCTTATTAAAAGTGGTCATTTAATTGATCTTATTATACTTCTCATACATAGCAGAGGTATGGGCAAGGGACAGTATGGTGTTTTCACATTTAAAAATTATAATATGGTTTCTTTAAATAATATTCTTTGTCACATAGAAACTTGGTGACTCTCATATGACTTCACCCCAACTCCGTTCACAAAATCACGTGGGACATCTTCTCTATAGGGAAAAAACCCTCTGAGAACTGTTAAAACTGTCATGTTGAGTTTTACATTTATAAGGACTTGTTTTAATATCTTATAGCATCTAATTCCATCTTAGTAGATGCTATGAATGTCATGATTATTTCTCAAGGAAATACTACAATCTTTATGACTGGAATATCCTTCAAATATACTCTAAAAGAAAAGTGGAGTTAATTTATCTAGATTTCAATAAGTCATTTCAGAGGTCTCTTTTAATGCCCCTTTTGGCAAGATGGAAAATTATTGACAGATGAAAGAACCAGGCAAGATTATATATAATTGTTTGAAAGATCATATTCAGGTAACCATGAGTTATGGATTAGCATTAATTGGAAGGCAGATTACTAATGGTTTAAGACTCAACCCTACCTCTGTCATATTCTAAATTTTCATGATTAACTTGGTTAAGAATATTATAGATAGTCTTTTCAAACTTGTGCTAGGAAGCTTGAAAGAATAGCAAATATGTTGAATTACAAAATTGAAACTCGAAGAAACTAGGAAAAATTGAGAGACTAGATGAAGATTGTCAAAATGGTGCTTAAGAGGGTTAACTCTAAAGTCTTCAAAAAAAAACTAGAAGCAGTAAACACAAGTACACAGCAAGAGAGGAGGATAAACTTTATTTGACTACAACATGCAAATTCAGCTCAAGTTTGAATTCAATACGGGAGGAAGAGAGAAACTCACATTAACTGTACTACACTGTGTACTATGTGTATACCTTGGGGTAGTGACTTTTACATACTCACCTATTTATCTTCAACAACAAAGCAATAAGATTGAAATTACTATAAATAGCATACCAATAAAGAAAAATAATGGAATGAAAATAAATAACCTGTCCAAAACCATTTAGCAAATAAGTGTCAGAGCTGACCTTTATTCCCAAATCTATTAGAATGCATGTTGTTGCTCATAGGATAAAGAACTCTGGGAACAGAAAAAAAGAGTGAAAAAGGTGACTGCCTTGACCCAGTCACAGCTGGTGGCTCTTGTAGGTCTGGCCATGGTTGCAGAGGGACATTAATAGAGTGGATCAAGTCCAGAAGAGAACAGACAAAATAATTTCATATGTGCATTTAATGAAATTGGAATCTGTTTATTTTATTTTATTTTTTAAAATATTTTATTTATTTATTTGACAGAGAAACAGCGAGAGCAGGAACACAAACGGGGAGTGAGAGAGGGAGAGAAGCAGGCTCCCTGCCGAACAGGGAGCCCGATGTGGGGCTCGATCCCAGGACCCTGGGATCATGACAGGAGCCGAAGGTAGACACTTAACAACTGAGCCATCCCAAATCTGTTTATTTTAATTAAGAAAATTTTCTGGTAGGATGTGGTAGGTGATTTAAGATAATTCAAAGGTTATTTTCTTAAAAAAAAAAAAAAAAGATTTTTTTTTTTTTCTCCTGCTTGTCTCCACAGGGGATGAACTAGAATCAATGAATGAAATCTAGAGGGTTATAGATTTTACTGAACATAAGACAGACCTTTTATATATTGCTGCTTTCCTTTTTATCCTATCTCTTGTTATTTTATACTCGACTCTATATTTTTATCTTGTGTATTTTCTGATTTTCTTACTAGGGAGAAAGTTCCAGGATACCAGAAATTTATGTCTCCTTAACCATAATACTTATTAAAATATCGATATTTTTCCCAGTAAAAAAAACCCTGTAATTTAAAAATTATTGTTTTGCCTTAATATTTCCTTATTGCCTCTCCTTCCCTCTGTTACTGAAATGGTTTGGTTTTGGTCATATTTACCAATACATAGGACCAATCATATTTATCCATATCATCATTTCTCCCCCACATTTATACAAGCAATCTCTAGAATCATGCCTGCAACTTTAAAAGATTTCTCTCTTAAAGTTTGAACATTATTATTTTCTAAAGGAGTAGGAAAAATTACCTATCCATGTAAATTTATACTTCTTGTTTAAAAATTAAGCAGGTACACTAACCCCAAATAAAATGTTGATAGCTATAATGTGGAAATAAAATTTAATGTAATATAACCATGTGAATCTTGTGATCTTAAGTTGCTTCCTTTCATAACTCTAAATGTGAATTCAGTTTGGGATTAACTATTAGATATTGTAAGATACATAATTAAGGAATACATTTACTAATCTACCAAGGAAGTCTTTCATTTGAAAACATATGTATGTATGTATTTATTTTAAAACATAATATTGTCAGTTCACAAGATATAATTACATGGAAAATATGTAGTAAAGATAAAATGAAAAAATAAAATAACATATGAAATATATTTCTATAAAATATAAAATAACAAATATCAAACAGGTAAGAATAAAAAGATATCAAACTATATTTTAATAAATTCATTTTCAAAAATTGCTTCTTAGAAGTGTATTTTCAAGGAATTGACTGACAGTCTTGATGGTTTTCCAAATCATGTTTTAAAAATGATGTCTGGTTTATTGCTTTTTTAAATCACTGATAAAAATGTTTCATTGCATAAATTTTTAACACTGGTTCCTTTCATTTGATAAACATTAACAAAACATTAAAAGTGTTGTCATTGTGCATCTGTGTACTTTCAGTCCTTTTGATTGATGGTTTTATTTAAATAATATTGTGACAAACCAGTAATGCCATATTCCTAATCCTTTAGTGCCAGACTACACAGATCTTCTTTCAGGCCCCATTGGCTGGGAAGGCAGTGTGTGATTACATCTAGTTCTTTAGATAAAGCTCATTTAAAGGATAAGACAGAAGTATGAACAGAGTTTCCATTTTCCACTGGAGTTTTAAATGATAATAGAAACTATAATTCTGGGAACAAGAAATTATAAACAGCTTTCTTCTTTTGAATGGTACTTAAAAATTTGCTTAAATGACCTATGGTGTTTTTTGATACAAAGGAAAATATGTAATATGACTAGGACAAATGAACAGGTAAAATACATTAAGTATAACGTGATTATATATAAAGTATCTTCTGCATTTAATTCTCAGTTCTGGAAAGACTGGCAGTAATCTTGGTAAAACTGGTAGGGAGGAAAGCAACAATAGAGTCAATTCTCAAGATGTTACTTTCTAACCATTTTGTTGAAGAAACTGAAACCTGTCTTTATCATGCTTTTTGTTACTCTATCATGCCTTCCTCTTCTGATCATATTCTGACTCATGCTAATGAGTCAAAATGTCAAATCTGCAAATATACACAAAACACACACAAGAAGCATAGTGAGACAAGGAATTTAGGTGAGAAAAAGGGAATTGAAGGAGGAACAAGATAAACAATGAAGGCAAAACCCAAAACTTCAACACATAAGCAAAAGAAGCATCAAGAATAAAAAAGAATGGAAGTATGCAAATGAAGGATTAGATAATGATTGCAAATAAGGAAATGAGAATAAGGAAGTAAGAAAATATAGTAACTGACAGATCTGTACTTCTGAAACAAATAATGCAATATATGTTAAAAAGAAAAGAAGAAGATAGCAGGAGGGGAAGAATGAAGAGGAGTAAGTCAGAGGGGGAGACGAACCATGAGAGGTGATGGACTCTGAAAAACAAACTGAGGGTTCTAGAGGGGAGGGGGGTGGGGGGATGGGTTAGCCTGGTGATGGGTATCAAAGACGGCACGTTCTGCGTGGAGCACTGGGTGTTATGCACAAACAATGAATCATGGAACACTACATCAAAAACTAATGATGTAATGTATGGTGATTAACATAACAATAAAAAATTTAAAAAAAGAAACAAATAGAGCTGCCTTAAGGATAAAGATGACCAGGTATAATATCCTGAGTGATTGAGTCTAGGGCTTTGATCAGTTTTCACAAATGATGTGAAACTGCACTTTAGAAAATTAAATAGAAATAAAATGTACACCATTTAGGTGATTTTAAATTTTCTTGTAGCCACATTTTAAAAAGTAAAAATAAATAAGTAAAAAAGAAAAGAAAATATAGTAACTGAAAGCAAAAAAAGATGAGAGATAACACTCATGCAAACCATGAAACAAAAATACAAGCACAAAATATATACTGGATTAAAAAATACCAAAAGAGACAATGACTGGTCTTGACATGCCATGATCACCCAAATTAGAAAATTACATTTTCTAATTTTTATTTTTGAAACCTCTCTTTACTTAACCTACATATGATGAGAATAAATCTGCATATTATTTAATTTAGAAATCTGGAACAATCTTAAAACATATTTATATGTGGTCTGCAGTTAATTATATAGGAAAATATGTAATTTTCTGCTTAGTGTTCAGTTCTCTCCATGTTTTTTTTTAATTTTTTATTATGTTAATCACCATATATTACATAATTTGTTTTGGTGTACTGTTCCATGATTCATTGTTTGTTCATAACACCCAGTGCTCCATGCAGAATGTGCCCTCCTCAATACCCATCACCAGGCTAACCCATCCCCCCACCTTCCTCCCCTCCAGAAACCTCAGTTTGTTTTTCAGAGTCCATCATCTCTCCTGGTTCGTCTCCCCCTCTGACTTACTCCCCTTCATTGTTCCTCTTCTGCTATCTTCTTCTTTTTCTTTTTTCTTAAAATATGTTGCGTTATTTGTTTCAGAAGTACAGATCTGTGATTCAACAGTCTTACACAATTCATAGCGCTCACCGTAGCACATATATTCCCCAATGTCCATCACCCAGCCACCCCATCCCTCCCACCCCCAACCACTCCAGCAACCCTCAGTTTGTTCCTGAAATTAAGAATTCCTCATATCAGTGAGGTCATATGATACATGTCTTTCTCTGATTGACTTATTTCACTCAGCATAACACCCTCCAGTTCCATCCACGTCGTTGCAAATGGCAAGATCTCATTCCTTTTGATGGCTGCATAATATTCCATTGTGTATATATACCACATCTTCTTTATCCATTCATCTGTCGATGGACATCTTGGCTCTTTCCACAGTTTGGCTATTGTGGACATTGCTGCTATAAACATTGGGGTGCACGTACCCCTTCGGGTCCCTATATTTGTATCTTTGGGGTAAATACCCAGTAGTGCAATTGCTGGATTGAATGGTAGCTCTATTTTCAACTGTTTGAGGAACCTCCATACTCATTTCCAGAGGGGTTGCACCAGCTTGCATTCCCACCAACAGTGTAGGAGGGTTCCCCTTTCTCCACATCCCCGCCAACATCTGTCGTTCCCTGACTTGTTAATTTTAGCCATTCTGACGGGTGTGAGGTGGTATCTCATTGAGGTTTTGATTTGGATTTCCCTGATGCCGAGCGATGTTGAGCACTTTTTCATGTGCCTGTTGGCCATTTGGATGTCTTCTTTGGAAAAATGTCTGTTCATGTCTTCTGCCCATTTCTTGATTGGATTATTTGTTCTTTGGGTGTTGAGTTTGATAAGTTCTTTATAGATTTTGGATACTAGCCCTTTATCTGATATGTCATTTGCAAATATCTTCTCCCATTCTGTCGGTTGTCTTTTGGTTTTGTGGACTGTTTCTTTTGCTGTGCAAAAGCTTTTTATCTTGATGAAATCCCAATAGTTCATTTTTGCCCTGGCTTCCTGTGCCTTTGGTGATGTTTCTAGGAAGAAGTTGCTGCGGCTGAGGTCGAAGAGGTTGCCACCTGTGTTCTCCTTTAGGATTTGGATGGACTCCTGTCTCACGTTTAGGTCTTTCAACCATTTGGAGTCTATTTTTGTGTGTGGTGTAAGGAAATGGTCCAGTTTCATTCTTCTGCATGTGGCTGTCCAATTTTCCCAGCACCATTTGTTGAAGAGACTGTCTTTTTTCCACTGGACATTCTTTCCTGCTTTGTCAAAGATAAGTTGACCATAGAGTTGAGCGTCCATTTCTGGGCTCTCAATTCTGTTCCATTGATCTATGTGTCTGTTTTTGTGCCAGTACCATACTGTCTTGATGATGACAGCTTTGTAATAGAGCTGGAAGTCCGGAATTGTGATGCCGCCAGCTTTGCTTTTCTTTTTCAATATTCCTCTGGCTATTCGGGGTCTCTTCTGGTTCCATACAAATTTTAGGATTATTTGTTCCATTTCTTTGAAAAAAGTGGATGGTATTTTGATGGGGATTGCATTGAATGTGTAGATTGCTCTAGGTAGCATTGACATCTTCACAATGTTGGTTCTTCCAATCCATGAGCATGGAACGTTTTTCCATTTCTTTGTGTCTTCTTCAATTTCTTTCCTGAGTATTTTATAGTTTTCTGAGTACAGATCCTTTGCCTCTGTGGTTAAATTTATTCCTAGGTATCTAATGGTTTTGGGTGCAATTGTGAATGGGATCGACTCCTTGATTTGTCTCTCTTCTGTCTTGTTGTTGGTGTAGAGGAATGCCACTGATTTCTGTGCATTGATTTTATATCCTGCTACTTTACTGAATTCCTGTATGAGTTCTAGCAGTTTTGGGGTGGAGTCTTTTGGGTTTTCCACATATAGTATCATATCATCTGCAAAGAGTGAGAGTTTGACTTCCTCTTTGCCGATTTGGATGCCTTTGATTTCTTTTTGTTGTCTGATTGCTGTGGCTAGGACTTCTAATACTATGTTGAATAGCAGTGGTGAGAGTGGACATCCCTGCCGCGTTCCTGACCTTAGGGGAAAAGCTCTCAGCTTTTCCCCATTGAGAATGATATTCGCTGTAGGTTTTTCATAGATGGCTTTTATGATATTGAGGTATGTACCCTCTATCCCTATACTCTGAAGAGTTTTGATCAAGAAAGGATGCTGTACTTTGTCAAATGCTTTTTCTGCATCTATTGAGAGGATCATATGATTCTTGTTATTTCTTTTGTTAATGTATTGTACCACATTGATTGATTTGCGGATGTTGAACCAGCCTTGCAGCCCAGGGATAAATCCCACTTGGTCGTGGTGAATAATCCTTTTACTGTACTGTTGGATCCTATTGGCCAGTATTTTGGTGAGAATTTTTGCATCCATGTTCATCAAGGATATTGGTCTGTAATTCTCCTTTTTGATGGGGTCTTTGTCTGGTTTTGGGATCAAGGTAATGGTGGCCTCATAAAATGAATTTGGAAGTTTTCCTTCCATTTCTATTTTTTGGAACAGTTTCAGGAGAATAGGTATTAATTCTTCTTTAAATGTCTGATAGAATTCCCCTGGGAAGCCATCTGGCCCTGGGCTTTTGTTTCTTGGGAGATTTTTGATGACTGCTTCAATTTCCTTAGTGGTTATAGGTCTGTTCAGGTTTTCTGTTTCTTCCTGGTTCAGTTTTGGTAGTTGATACTTCTCTAGGAATGCACCCATTTCTTCCAGGTTATCTAATTTGCTGGCATAGAGTTGCTCATAATATGTTCTTATAATTGTTTGTATTTCTTTGGTGTTGGTTGTGATCTCTCCTCTTTCATTCATGATTTTGTTGATTTGGGTCATTTCTCTTTTCTTTTTGATCAGTCTGGCCAGGGGTTTATCAATCTTCTTAATTCTTTCAAAGAACCAGCTCCTAGTTTCGTTGATCTGTTCTACTGTTCTTTTGGTTTTTAAATCTTCTTTAAGTAATTTTTATTGGTTTTATTCAGATACTTTCTAGATGCAGAATGGCTGGGTCAAGTTTTTTTTTTTTTAATTTGTAATTCCTATAAAGAACATACTGTTTAAATTTGAAGAATTTAAGGATAATCATGATGCTGTTCTTGTTTCATACTATTTCTTTGTGAAAACAAAGGTTTTATTAATTTTTCACAATGGTGGAAATGGAGATATAAATTTCTATCTATCTGTATCATTTAACAATTATAGTAATAGGCTAGATGCCATGGATTAACCATGTTTTTGGACAGTTTTATTTAATCTGCATATAATTTTCAAACTAAAGTCTGGCTCTGAAGGCCAAGCTCTCTCTGCTTCTTTGAATATTTATACTTATAGAAAACTACATTTTATAAAATTAACATGTCTGTGGTATCACAGAGATTATATCTTTTGAACTATGTATTAAGCTCTTAGCAGATTTCTTGTTAAGCATATGTAATTTTTAATGAGACAAAGAATGAGATATGATAAATGTTTTGGTTTCACTCATTAAAGCCAAACTGATTTAAGGAAATGATTTTTTTTAAGATTTTATTTATTTGAGAGACAGAGAAAGAACACAAGTTGGAAGGGGAGGCAAAGGGAGAGGGAGAAGCAAACTCCCAGCTGAGCAGGTAGCCTGATGTGAGGCTCATCCCAGGACCCTGGGATCATGACCTGAGCCCAAGGCAGATCCTTAACTGACTGTGCCACCAGACACCCCTAAGGAAATGATTCTTTAAGTGGCTTGACATACTGTGTGAAATGTGTAGGCTCATTTGTCATTGGTGAAGTATGATAGGAAAATTTACATTTTAACTTTGAATTATTTTATCCAAAAGAACAGAGAAATTTATTTCAATAGTAGGTATTTTATCTGTTAATTGAAAAATAGAGCTAAAGTGCTAAAGGAATAATAAAGAGCTTATACCATATTATATTTTTAATTAAAATGAGACTCAGACAAGGGAAACAAAATAAAAAACAAACTATTGGGACTACATCAAAATAAAAAGCTTCTGCACAACAAAGGAAACAATCAACAAAACTAAAAGACAACCTATGGAATGGGAGAAGATATTTGCAAATGTCATATCTGATAAAGGCTTAGTATCCAAAATATATAAAGAGCTTATAAAACTAAACAACCAAAAAACAATCCAATTAAAAATGGGCAGAAGACATGAAAAGACACTTTCCAAAGAAGACATACAGATAGCCAACAGACACATGAAAAGATGCTTATTATCACTTATCAGGGAAATACAAATAAAAACTACAATGAGATGTCACCACATACCTGTCAGAATGGCTAAAATCAACAACACAAGAAACAACAGGTGTTGGCAAGGATGTGGAGAAAGGGAAACCTTCTTGCACTATTGGTGGGAACAGTATGGAGGTTCCTGAAAAAGGAACTACCCTACAATTGGACAATTGCACTATTAGGTATTTATTTAGACACAGAATGCAAAAATACTAATTCAAAGTGATAGGTGCACCCTGATTTTTATAGCAGCATTATCTGTGATAGCCAAATTATGGAAACATCCCAGTGTGCATTGATTGATGAATGGATAAAGAAAAAGTGGTGCATATATGCAATGGAATATTAACCATAAAAAAGAATGAAAATCTTGCCATTTGTAATGACATGGATGGAGCTAGAGAGTATTATGCTAAGGAAAATCAGTCAGTCAGAGAAAGACAAATATTGTATGATTTCACTCATATATGGAATTTAAGAAATAAATGAGCAAAGGGAAGAAAAACAGATAGGGAGGCAAACCAAGAAACAGATGCTTAACTATAGAGAAAAAAATGATGGTTTCAAGAAGGGAGGTAGGTAGGGGATGGGTTAAATAGGTGATGGGGATTAAGGAGTGCACTTGTGATGTGCACTGAGTGATGTGTGGAATTGTTGAAGCAGTATATTGGACACCTGAAACTAATAACTGGGATTTAAATTAAAAAAAAAAATAAGTAAAGAAAATGAAGCCAAGAATGTCTTACATGTCAGATTAACCAAAGGCGTTTGATAAATGCAGTGAAACAAACATTTATTGATTTTTTGTGTGTGTGTCAATATCTGTTTGACACTAAGTTCTTTTATAAATTAAATGATTGTATTGAATTAATAGTGTGTCTTTAATTATCATAATCACACACAGTCATCTTCAACTAGTAATTTTTTAGCTTCTACCATGAGAGAGACACTATATTAGGAGATGTAGCATATAAAGTGACTTAACCTCAGGGGTTACAGCCTAATTACTGGATAAGGCGTAAACATAAAACAATAGAGATAGCATGTAAATGCCAAAAGAGAGTATAAACCATAACTCTTCTGGATATTCAAGATAATAATTGTTATGAAATGGTTATAAACCCATTATTGTTTATTTTCATCTAGAAGAGGTCAGATCTAAAAGACAGTTCTGGAGAACAGAAAAGGTAAGAACAATTCTAGTATGTTAGGTGTTTCCAGTTGTATATGAATTCTAAATACTGAACTCCAGTGCAGTAGTTGACCTATCAGTAGTTTAAATAAAATAATTTTACCTTTTAATTTGTTTTTGTAAAGCATGGGTAAACTGTCCATTAACAGAACAAACTGTTGCCCAATTTTATAGTTCCTTGAAATATAATATAGTAAACTAGAATTAGTCACATTGTAACTATTGTAACCAACACTCGCATGTGTCTGTTAAACAATGGAATAATATACAAATGTTAAGAAGATGGAAAATTTCTAGGTACTGATACGGACTTATCTCCAAGAAACACTTTAACATGAAAACAGATGCAGGACAGCAGGATGACAGTGTGTATCATGTATCATGTACAGTCTTTTATTTTAAAATGTGAGGTGAGGTTATTCTATATTTTTGTATCCTTGTACATGCATAAAAATCCTGGAATTATACTTAAGGAAATCTGATGAGTCATTATTCATGGGACAGGTGAAAATAGGAATTAGGAAGATGAGGGAAAATGATAGTAGAGAAGCTACATGATTATGTAACTTTTTAGTGTTTTTTAGGTTTCCAACCTTATTATTTAAAAGTGAAATTAAAGTAATTTCCTCCATTTAATAGGCATGTTATTAGCGAGCAATGGGACTAAGGTGCCTCACACTTTTACAAGTGATGTAACTACCTGAATATAGTAAATGGATTAGATAATCTCATAAAGTCCATTACAAGTCAAATATCAGAGACTAAATTATTGGTCATCTATTTTCTTAGCTATCCATATTGTAGTTTCATGAGTAGAGAGATAGCAAGTAAACATGCAGATATCAGAAAGGACTCAAGGGATAAGTAATTGAAAACCAAATTTATTTAGTGCAAATTTCTATATCCTACAGTGCTACAGGTTACTCTTTCAAAATAATAATTGGAGGACAGGTTGCTCTCTTCAGAGTTGTGAACTGAGTCATGATTCTATTTGTACCCTCACAATTGCCATGATCCTTCTTAGGTTGAACCCATAAACCTGCAACCCTTCAAGCTATTCCCAGCTTCTCTCTAACATAATCACAGCCTTTCTACCCCACCAACCATTATTGAACCTTTTGTCCCATGAAACATTGTGTTGTCTTTTCAACCATCAGTCATATTGAAAAGATGATGAATATATAACTAAGTTTAACATTTAGGCTTAAATATATTGTATTTTCATTCTCTGACAAAGAAATTTTTTGTGATCTGTTAATTCAGTTGAGAAGATTTATTAAGATAAAAAATTGATTTGTAGTTTTACATTTCACAATGTAACTTTATTAAAATAAAAGCAGCTAATTAAGTATATATGCGAAGTGTGAGTGTGTGTGTGTGTTGTGTGTGTTAATGTATATGTGTGTGTATAAGCAAAACATTTCTTTATGGCTAGACTTTCATAGCTGGAAAAGATCTTAAAAGATAAGTCTCAACTATTTATTTCATTGTCTTGGAAACTGAAACTTAGAATGAATGAATGTGTACATAGTTACAGACATAATTACTGTAAGTATTGCAACCAGAAGCTGTGGTCTCCTTTACATTTGTAACAACAGCTTTATTGAGATATAATTCATATACATAAAATCCATCCTTATAATGTGTACAGTTAAGTGGTTTTTAGTTTTTTTTCCACAAGGTTGTATAATCATTACCACTAATTTTAGAACATTTTTATCACTCCAAAAAGAAAATTCGTACCCATTAGCAATCACTTCCCATTCACCCCTCCTTCTAGGCCCTGGCAGCCATTAATCCACTTTTTGTCTTCATAAATTTGCTTATTCTGGACATTTCAGGTAAATACAATCATATGCTATGTGGGCTTTTGTTACTGGTTTCTTTCACTTGGTTAAATGTTTTCAAGGTTCATCCATATTATCGCATGTGTCACTTTTTTATTACCGAATAATAACCCATATTATGAACATACTACTTTTTGTTGATCCATTCATCAGCTGATGAGCATTTAGATTGTTTCCCCCTTTTGGGCCATTATGAATAATGCTGCTATAAACATTTTTGTACAAGTTTTTATGTGGTTGTATGTTTTTAGTTTTCTTGAGTTGTACCTAGGAGTTGAATCACTGGATCCTGTCATAAATAATTCTTTGTTAACATTTTGAGCAAAACTGCCAAACTTTTCCAAAATGGCTGCACCAAATTCCTGCCAGCAGTGCATGAAGGTTGAAATTTCTCCACATCCTTACCAACACTTGAAATTGCCTACTTTTTTTTTTTATTAAGCATTCTGTGTGTGAAGTGGTATATCATGAAGCTTTTGATTTGCCTTTTCCAAAAGACTCATGATGTTGAGCATCTTTTCATGTACTTATTGGCCACTTATGCATCTTCCTTGTTGTAATATATATTGAAATTCTTTGCCTATTTTTAAATTGGGTTGTCTTTTTATTGTTAAATTGTAAGTGCTTTTTGTATATTCTCAATACAAGTCTCTAATCACATACATGATTTGCAGAATTTTTCTCCTATTTAGGTTGTCTTTCACTTTGTTTATGGTGTCCTTTGCACACAAATGTTTAATTTTTATGAAGTCCAATTTTTCTATTGCTGTGCTTTTTTTGTCATATTTTAGAAACCATTTGCCTAATCCAAGGTCACAAAGTGACTCCTGTGTTTTATTACAGGAGTTCATTTACATTTTTAACAATTCTTTCCCCAAAGGGGAAAGATCATAGGCAATTTGGCGATATGTTAGAAAATAAACAAAAAGCAAAGAAGCTAGGAAGGATATGTTACATGTGTCTATATAGTAATTTTGTCTTCATTCATTCAACAAATCTATTTTGGATACCTGCAATGAAGAAAGCATGGTATCAGGAGTTAGGTGCTTCTGTATAATAACTAATTTAATTTTATCACCCATTCTTTGTGGTAGGTAGTAGGTGGGTATTATTTTTTTCCAAAAGGAAACAAGAGAGTTAAGTAACTTTACCTAAGTCACTGTGTTAATAAGCAGTGGGACTAGAATTAAAAAAGGCAGTCTGATTCTAGAGCCTGTTTATAACCAAGCCAAGTTGACATAGTCATTGAGAACATAAATGTCAGAACCAGGGAATTGGGTGGGTTTGAAGAGTGGCTTCCGTACTTCCCAATAATTGGACTTTGGGCTGGTTAATTAACTTCTTTCTGTTTCCTTCTTTGCAAAATGCAAATAATAACCATAATAGGACTGTTATGGAGAATTAAATATATTTAAGTACTTCAAGTACTTTAAACTGTGCCTGGGACATCATTAATACTACAAAATGTTAGTAATATCTATTTATAAAAATATATGATCACTACTCTCATGGAACTGACATTCTATTAGAGGAGGTTGAGACTGGATTAATAACCATATATAATTATGTAATTACAAATTTTGGTAAGTGCTATATGTAGAAAAGGAGAAGAGTACAATTAAAAGAAAACTATAAAAGGGATTAGGTGGCTCAGTGTACTGAAGTAGTTCTCCATCCTGTGCTATGGAGGATAAGGTCTTTTTATGCTTGATGTCTCAGATGTCTGTGCCATAATTCATGTTTTAATATATGTAGAGTTTCAACATACCAATATATAAGGAGAAAAATTTTGATTAGGATAAAAGTGTCCCTGACTCTAATATCAAAAGTAGGTGATAGCCTATATATTCAGAAATAAAAAAAAATTTCAGCCCATGAATATATTTCATAAGGTCATATTGCTTCTATACTGAATTCAGTATAACTACTTTAGTTCCTTTTTAGAAATGAAGCTATAAATCATACAACATTAAAATAACATTAAATAATTTCAGTGTAATAAAAGCACATTTATCCCTGTAAATTTCAGGGCTTTGGTCTTAGAAATACTCAAAAGTCAAGCAATTCACTCTCATTGTAGTGTTATTGTAAAACATCCAGTGGTGTTATGCATGATGATTAGAATTTGAAAAAAATATGTACAAGACACCTGGCTTAGGAACAGAGGCAGAATAGTATTATGTGCAAATGAACAGGGGTATTTTGCCTTGGGAAGTACCAAGAGCTTTCTTCACTGAAGAGTAAGGGGGCCTTTCTGGTCTCCTCTTTCCAACCAGGTAGTTCCACATTTAAGCTTTCTGTCTGGGAAACAAATGAAGTCAATACTAGTCTTTTATAATTTGAGTAGTTTTTCATATAAATTATTAAAAATAATATAGATTAGCATCAACAAAATTTCCATGTCATGTATATTGTTATGAAATCTATATTTTCTTTAATTAATAAAAAATTGGATTATTTTGGTTTATTTTCTCCTTTTTTCACAGTCAGCTGGGGAATTCTGCAGGGCTGGATAAGCCATTGCTTGTGCTGGGGAAACAGAGGGCCTGTTTCTATGAGGGGGACTGATCCTGAGATATTAGAAATAGAATGGTACATTCTTAAAACTTTGGAAGCTGGTGGAAGGAACTGGGGGTGGGGATTCTAACTAGGGAGCATTGCTATCCTCCCTACCCTCTAGGATTTTAGTTAGGCTAAACAAAGAATGCCACACCCCTGGGAGATAGTCTTTCAGGAATGGTCAAGGATTATGCTCCTTGTCTATATCTATGTTTTGTTTTTTTCTTTTTTTCACCACTTTAAACATTCTTTTTAATATTAAGTTCAGTTAGCCACTGTATCATTAGTTTTTGATGTAGTGTTCAGTGACTCATTAGTTGCGTATAACACCCAGTGCTAATCACAACATGTGCCCTCCTTAATACCCATCACCCTGTTACCCCATGCCCCCAACCCCCTCCCTTTAAACATTTGTTTTCAGTAAGGAAACATGTTCAGTTTTCTTTAATCTTTAAGCCTGCTACACTGTAGTTTTACATTCATGTATTTTATTTTGCTAATGAGCCTTCTTTTATATTATTTTAAACTTATCTCTAATAGTCATGCTTATATAATCAAATATTTTGTGTTTTTGCTTTTTTGGTGCTTTATTTCATATTCTTAGTATCCTCTATCTCTGAAATGTAAAATTTTACCTATTTTTAAAACTCCCGGCTTTAAGTTTTTAACTTTATCTTGATAGCCTATATGATTTTAATGTATCATAATTCCTTTAAGAGTGTTATGTATTTCCCTGATACTCATCTATTTAATCTGTCACCATCAGCATCTTTTAGGCTTTTAGGTCTCTAATTTGTTTCTACTTATTTTGTTTTTAAACTTCATTTTATTCTTATGTTATCTCTTCTCATTTCCTTGTTTGAATTTTTTCTCTTTAGTCCTTGTTTTTTTCCTTATAATTTGGTTTGTGGTTACTGTGCCCAAAAAACAAAACAAAACAAAACAAAAACAAAACAAAAAAACAAACCTATGTCATAGGAACAGTGGTATGGAGGGAGAGGGTTTTCTTTCCTCTAGTTGTCACAGAGTTGCCTTTCCATTAATATATTTCCCCATTCTTTTAAAGAGACCCCTTCAAACAAACCACGCAAGATTCTAGAGACTGCAGATTAACTCTAGAGAACTGTAGTATACTGTATGCAGATAGCATAATTGATTTATAGATATTTATTGCTTTCTGATACATTATGTCACTCAACTTAAAATTCATAGTGTCTCAGTTTTTCTTTTTTTTTAAATTCTCTTCACCTGGGTTACCCACCTCTCAGGTGCCCCAGGTGACTCTTGGTTTCCACTCCAGTTGTGCTCTTGGGGTCAAAGGATCCAGCCCCGCATATGGCTCCGTGCTCAGTGTGGAGTCTGCTTGGGACTCCCTTTATGTCTCCCTCTGCCCCTCCCCACTGCACTCTCTCTCTCTCATAAATAAGTCAATCTTAAAAAAAAAATTCCCTTCACCTATTTCACCCATCCCCCCACCTGCCTTTTCTCTTGCAATCACTAGTTATCTGTACTTAGGAGTTTGGTTTTTTTTTGTTTCCAGACAGTGTTACTTTTGTAGGTGAATTTAAAAATTACCACTTCAAACACTTATTTCTCAAAATTGGGACTCGAGAACCTTCAGGAACTTGAATTTTTAACAGATATCAGATGCTGGTATAGTAAAACACACAATGATATGTGAAAATGAAACATAATATTCAACAAATTAAAAATGTGCATAGCAAATATATTGTATATCTGTGTTATAAATGAAATTGATCCAATTATTGATTTAGGTGAATATGAAACACCTTCTTACAAACTAGGATTCAGCACCACTGCAGATATTCTGGCAACGAGGAAAGAGGGGTACAGTTGACATAGTCAGAATTTGTTTTAGGGTTGTGCCCTGGTCCCAGTCAGTGCTGGTATGTTGTTGTTGTTGGTCATTTTGTGGAACATTTGCTGCATTATTTTGCCCATGGATATTGCACTAGTTTTTCTCTAGTTGTCAGCATTCCTAATAAAGAGAGAATCAAGATATGGCTATAAGAAGAACATGGTCTGGGTATGCCCTCTCTAATTCAAAAGACTCCTCATATTGATTTTATAAGAAAATATAAATGTTATATCCAAGCCTGATGTAGCTGTTTAGTCTTTTTCCAGGCTATCCTGATTGTGACCATATCCTTTGCCATGCCATTAAACTTTATGTGTTAGAACAGAATTCACATTTGGGCACATAATTTCATTAGGCTTCTTTCCTTCACAAGGGAGATTTAGTGTTATACTTTGTTGACTCTTAAAACATGGCAGTACATTTAGCTGAACACAGGAGAGCTTTCCTTGTTAGGAACTATATTTTGAACTCACTTTATGTCAATATCTACAAAAGGTTGAGTTGACAGATACAATTCATGCATCCACAAACATTTATTTTTTTGTATACCTATTTTGTATGCAATTCCCAAATACTTTTCTGGGCATTGACAACAACAGATTGAATAAATTAGACAAAATCTCTGATTTCATGGAGCTGACATTCTACTAGAAACACAATGTTTATACAGAGGTGATATATATAGTGGGTAAGAGCTTAAACTCTGAAGTTATACCTGGATTCAGATCTTGGATACATTTTGGACGTGTGCTCTTGGGCTTCGCTTATTTCACTTAGGAAATGCGTATAGCCGTACAGGTTAACAATCGTTTACCTAAAACTCTTGGGGGCAGATATGTTTAAGAATCCAGAAACACTGGATTTTTAGACAGGTAATATCGTACATATCTATACAATATGTAATAACCTCAGCAGATCTGCTAAGCGACTTGTATTTTTTCAAAGAAACATATTAATCGTCATTCACAGTGAGATAAATGAAAACTATAACTTCACCCCAGTTCAGGTCAGTATTTCCCATCAAAAGGGTTTGTGTGTCAGATTTATGAAAAAATAAGCAACAAAAACCTAACTTTTGGTTTTTACTGCATTTTTGGGTATCAGAATTATATCTAAGTGTTTATAGGTCTATCATACCTACTTCCCAAGATTGTTATGATGACTGAAGAAGGCAATTAATGTTTTCTCAGCAGGTTTTAATGTGTAGTGAGTTTGTGTCTATCATTAATATCAACATTGGTCTGGCTATTTCTTTAGTAAGTAAAAAACAAACAAACAAACATTATTGAATCAGCCATTCCAGCAGAAAATCATATACTTGAACTCCTTTTATTTGACACCACACCTCACCTCAAATTATTTTTACAAAATGGACCTTGAGGATTTTTCTGTGGAAACATTTAGAAACAGAGCCTTGTAAAACTTGCTGCACTTTCTACACATTCTTGGTATAGTTTTTCATCCTACAATAATTTCCCTCTTCTTGATTTTTAATACATTTACTTTTTATAATTTTCACCTGTTACATTGTAAAGATTTTTGCATACTGTCTCCAGCTTCTCTAGCAAGGCATTTCATATATAATAAATTTGTACCTTGTGTGTGTATAGTGTATTTATTCTCTTTGCTTTCTCCACATTTTCAGATTTAAGATCCATCACCTATTCACCAAAAATCCTAATTTTCTATTTCTGTTAGATATTTATAAACTATTTGTGTGTGTGTGTATTTTAAATTGGCTCTTGTGAGATAACCTAGAAAAGTAACCATCATTTACATTCTGATTCTTTCAGGAAATAAGTTAGAAGTCTTACTTGCCATTCAATATTGAAATAAAACCATTTTGAAATTGGAGAATAAGCTATGTGCCAACTGATTTATTGCATACTTAAGAAGAGCATTTGTGTTTCATCATAAAAGCAAATTGTTTCTTTGTAATATAAATTATGACAGTCTTAATAAGTTTCTTTTCTGTATCTCCTAATTCTGAAAATGCAGAAGTGAAGGAAAAGAAAAAGAGAACATTTATTTTTTGCCCTTGATGATAATTTTTCTATAATGTTGATCTGTAATTTTTATACTTCTTCCTTTTATTTAACTTCAAAGATTTCATTTATCATGTAAAATAATTTTAAATTTAGAAATGAATTATTTTATATGAGTTAATCACTTCTTATTCTTCTCCACTTTCACATTAATTTTTTACACTTAAACTTCATTAACTGAAAATTTGTAATAACAATAAGTATTCATTCCTGCCATTCCATTTAGCATTATTATTAGCTCATGACATACCCTGTTGCACTTTATAAGGCAGAAACACTGAATTGCTTATCGGTCACCAAATATACCCTGGCATTTCACGGTTTTATTTCTTTGCACTTGTGTTTCCTTTGCCTGTAATAAGTGTCCTTCTCTCTTTTGTTCACTGGAGCAAATCCTGTGACCTTCAACCTAAAGTGAAGGTTTTTACTTTCAAAACCTTTCTTCTTTTTTTTTTTTTTTTTTAAAGATTTTATTATTTATTTGACAGAGAGTGAGAGAGAGCCGGCACAAGCAGGGGGAGCAGCAGAAGGGAAGGGAAAAGCAGGCTCCCTGCTGAGCAGGGAACCCAGTGCAGGACTTGATCCCAGGACCCTGGGACCATGACCTGAGCCAAAGGCAGACACTTAACAACTGAGCCACCCAGGTGCCCCTCAGAAACTTTCTGTTGACAGTCCTAATGAGCATTCTTCTGTTTTACTTACGATATTCTTCTGTATTTTCTCTTTATCGTGTACACATGTGAATTTTTGCATTTATCATATTATATTGTATAAGTTTTTATGAGTTTCTTGAGAGGAGGTCTGTAGCTCGTTCCTCTCGGGGCCCCTAGCAAAGCATTCCCTGTATTTTTTGTTGATTGCATATGCATTTAAAATAAATTGAGTTAAAATTAAACTATGTGTATTAGTTGAAGAATGAGCCAGTTCATGGGAAGATGTAAATGCCAGACTGAGACCTGTTGGTAACCTGAATGATGGAAGAGATGAAAGAATACAAGATATATAGATGTAGACCTTGAGTTTGTGGTGTCAAAGCGCGATCCAAGTCAGTAAGGTTATGCATGTGGGCTAAAGGAGAAAGATTAGACAGGAAGTATAAATCAAAAAGGAAGAAAAGGTGCCAAAGTGATAAAATAGCAAAAAGAACCTACAGAACCAACAACTACGTGTTGAGGAATGCCACCGTTGGAGGGGTTTACATATGCAAAGTGATTGTGAAGGATTTTAAAAGGATGGGATGAGAAATGCAGCAGGAAAAGTGGGAGAGATTGTCCTGGAAACTGAAAGGTGAAGATAACCTCAAAAAGAAGTAAATGTTAGTAGAGTTCAATAAATGTATCTGGGAGACACTGCTGATGTTAGTGGTGGCAGTTTTGTTGCAATAATGAACAAAGAAACTTAAGATTGTAGTGCTTTGAAGGATAAAGGGATTTTAAGTAAAAAGAGATGGAGTCTACAGATTGTGAGGAGGAGCATGCTAGATTGTGCTGGAGGAGGCTGTGGGATTGTCAGGGGATTTTTTAAATGTAGAAATAACCTAGGCATCTTAAGATTAAATTAAAAAATAGGTTGAAATAAGGTTACAGTGAAAAACTAGAGAGAGGGGTTGAAAATACCTAACAAAATAGGAATCAGATCATCTGAGAAGCAGAATAGCTTTGCCCTGAGACTGGTGACATGTGGTGAATGCTAGACATCATAAATAAGTAAATTTGTAGACTGGAGAACATTAATTTGAGGAAGTTGCTGCATCATGCTGTCTGTTTTCTTGGTGAAGTAGAAAATAATGCTGTTGTCCATGACAATAGCTAGTGGGAAGGTTAGGTTTTATCGGAATGACAAAAGTTAAGAACAATTGTTTTGGGGGTATAACAAGGAAGCTGACTAGAGATATAAAGAAGGATTATCAGGCAGCCCTGAAGATTCAAAAGTTAGTGTGAACATTGACTCTTTGGGGGCTCAAATCTGCAAAGCTTTTGTGATCTTCTCCAGAGGGCCTTAGTAGCTAGAGAAAGGAAATAGATGACTGCTAATGCAAATGTAGAGTTTTTAAGAGTAAATATTACATTAACAGAGGCCAGAAGAAGAAGAAGAGAAGGAAAAGCAGCAGTAGCAGCAAATGAGATAACATATTGATCAGAGAGTAATTGAAAGAATGAACACTAGGTTGATTTTGAGGTATAGCCAGAAGGCTAGAGGGACTGATGCTTTAATTCATCATGTGGCTGATGATGTCAGTGATGGTTATGAGCTTTTCCTAGAAGCTGGGACAAAGAAAAACTTTTGGTTGTGAACAGTTAGTCTAGAAAATAACTTCTCCTTGGAAATACCTTTATATCTCCAGGGTTCATCTTGGTTATAAATTCTATAGTATAGTACAAACATTCTGCATGGAGATTTTTTTTTCAGATTTAGTTTCTGTTAGGATATTCATCTAGCTAGCATTAATTTTCATTATTAACCATTTATAGGGTTATGTCCAAGGCTGATTTTTTATAGGAAAAAAAATCTCAATATAATATTTTACAATTAAAATTAAAACATTAATTTAAAATCTCAGGGATTGATTGGTTGTAGTGCCATGATAAAGTGTGTCAACTTTTCATTGCTTCATAAAAAATCATTTTCATTCCACTTCTGTCAGGATATCCTAGACAAGAGGTTTGTTAGGATATCCAGAGCATGCTTTTTACCCTGCCTATTTTTTTGCTGGGGAAGAACGAAATAAGTTAAATGAGTCATCCTTAACCTATAAGATCATCTTTCATAATTTGTTACAATTGAAAAGCAGTTTCTGACAAGCCTTTTCATCTAATGTTTTATTTACATGTATCATTGCTGATATATCCTAACAAAATTATTGATATTAGCAATAATTCACCTTCCTACATCATTTTATTGTTAATAAATTATTTTCATGTACATTATCTCATTTATACTAAATTGCATTAAACTCTACAGCAAAGATAGATCATTTTAATGCTCAGAATGGTGATAAAATTGATTGCTAACTAGTTTATTAGTGATAATGTGTTAATTCGTGAAGTAGTTTTTCTCTTTGGTAAAGGAAAATAATACAGTATGATTATCCTTCCACAAATAATAAAAATTAGATTTAAAATGTATCATATATACATCTAAAAATCCTAAATTAAAAAATTCCAAAGAGAGGTAACAGAAAATTTAGAAACTATGAAAATGGTATGAGTAACATACTTTGAAACATAATGCCAAAGACAATTTACTAGATTATCTTGAAAAAAGGGCTCTATTTTTTTACATTTTTTTTCTTTGTTGTATTTTGTATTAACAACTTTGGATAGACTTAAGATTAGTAAATAATGAATAATTGCTATAGTATGAAAATGAGTAGGGAAAATATAAAGTTCCTACTCTCAAAGAATCCATAGTCTAGTAGAGTATATAATATAAAGGTGAAGGTGCAGTGATCATCACTTATTCACTAATTCAACAAATGTTATTTTCAATACCAGGTGTGTACTGAACACTAGATATAATAGCATTCAGGTATGTGCCATTGTGGAGCATATACTTTAATAAATATGAAGTGGTGATTGCGGATCATATAATTAACAAAAATATAAAATTGTGATAGTTATATGTGATAAGGAACAATAAACACAGTACTACATCGTATAATGGAAGATTCGCAGGGTAGTCTTGGTGGTTAGAGATGCTTCTCTAAGGAAGTGATGACTGAGCTGAAATTTGAAGAATAAGCATAAGTGAGAGTGGGGAAAAGATGGTGGAGGAGTAGGGGACCCTATTCCACTGGTCCCCGGAATTGAGCTGGATATCTACCAGACCACTCTGATCACCCATGAAATCAGCCAGAGATGTAAGAAGATAGAACTGGATCTCTACAAACAGAATATCCCAGGCATTTGGTTTCTAGGTACGAAGCAGGGAGCCGTGATTCTGTGGGCAGATATCAGAGGATAAACGGAATGGGGAGGGAGCCATCAGGATCCTGCACCGCCAGTGAGCGAAAGCCTCCCACACTGGGGTCAGGGCATAGATTCGCAGACTGGTAGCAATGGGGAAAGGACTTTAGGGCAGCCCCCCCATGGAAACCCGGAGCGGCAGGGCTGTGCTTGTGAACTGGGGGAGGCTGGCTGTTTTAGGAGCACAAAGGGCAGAGACGTGCCCCGACCTGGAAGTGAGGACTGGGAGCCCTGCTGAGGGGCGCACGACCCAGGATGCTGCAGTTTATAGCAGCACAGACAGAAATGGAAATAGTGTTACCTGGAGAGCTCACTGAAGAATATACTGTGATCTCTCTGCTCTGAGGCAGAGGACTAGAAATGGTGTCTTCTGCTCTGACTCTCGGAAGAGATGTGAGAAGCCACCAGGAAAAGCCGCCAGAGAACAAAAGCCCCCCAAAACCGGTTTTCACTGAGCCCATCCCCCGCCACAAGGGGCAGGGCAACTCTGCCCAGACAGGGCTGCCTGAGTAACAGCGTGGTAGGCCCCTCCCCAGAAGACAGGCTGGGAAAACAAGAGACCAGCAAACCTAAGGTCCCTAGAAAACAGGTTCATCTTGCTTAGGTTGTGGTCAGTAATTTGGACTCTATACATTCCCTCAACCACCCCTCAACAGAATGACCAGAAGGAAGAACTCCCAAAATAGGAAAGACTCAGAGATTATGACTCATGCCAAAGATTTACAAATGGATTCATATATAACCAAGATGTCAGAGATGGAATTCAGGCTAGCAATTGTGAAGACAATAGCTAGAATGGAGAAATCAATTAATGGCAACATAGAGTCTCTATGGGCAGAAATGAAAGTTGAATTGGCAGAACTTAAAAATGCTATCAATGAGATCCAATCTAATCTAGATAATCTAACAGCTAGGGTAAGTGCAGAAGAACGAATTAGTGACCTGGAAGGCCATTTAATAGATAAAAAGGGAAAAAAGGAGGCCAGGGAAAAACAACTCAAAATCTGTAAAAACAGAATTAGAGAAATAAGTGACACCATGAAATGTTCCAGTGTCAGAATTATTGGGATCCCTGAGGGGTTGGAAAGAGAGAGAGGACTAGAAGATATAGTTGAGCAAATCGTAGCTGAGAATTTCCCTAATCTAGGGAATGAAACAAACATTCATGTCCTAGAGGCAAGAGGACCCCTCCCAATGTCAAGGAAAACAGGCCAACACCCCGGCATATAATAGTAAAACTCACAAATCTTAGAACCAAGGAAACCATGCTAAGGGCAGTTAGGAGGAAGAGATTCCTTAAGTATAGAGGGAGGAATATCGGAATAACGTCAGACCTATCCACAGAGACCTGGCAAGCCAGGAAGGGGTGGTAAGACATATTCAGGGTACTAAACGAGAAGAACATGCAGCCAAGAATACTTTATCCAGCAAGGCTGTCATTTAGAATGGATGGAGAGATACAGAGTTTCCAAGACCAGCAGAAACTGAAAGAATATGTGACCACTAAGCCAGCCTTGCAAGAAATATTAAAGGGGTTTCTATAAAAGGAGAAAGACCCCAAGAGTTATATAGAACAGAAATTTACAGAGACCATCTATAGAAACAAAGACTTTACAGGCAACATGATGACAATAAATTCATATCTTTCAATAATCACTCTCACCGTGAATGGCCTAAATGCTCCCATAAAACAGCACAGGGTTGCAGACTGGATAAAAAGACAGGACCCATCCATATGCTGTCGACAAGAGACTCATTTTGAACCTAAAGATACATCCAGACTGAAAGTGAAAGAGTGGAGATTCAACTTCCATGCCAGTGGACCTCAAAAGAAAGCTGGGGTAGCAATTCTTATATCAGACAAATTAGATTTTAAACTGAAGACTGTAGTTAGAGACACAGAAGGACAGTATATCATTCTTAAAGGGTCTATCCCACAAGATCTAACAATTGTAAATATCTATACCCCCAACATGGGAGCAGCCATCTACATAAGCCAACTGTTAACCAAAATAAACAGTCATATTGATAACAATACGTTAATTGTAGGAGACCTCAGTACTCCAGTCTCAGCAATAGATAGATCATCTAAGCAGAAAATCAACAAAGAAACAAGAGCTTTGAATGACACTCTGGACCAGATAGACCTCATAGATATATACAGAACATTCCACCCTAAAACAACAAAACACTCATTCTTCTCAAGAGCACATGGAACTTTCTCCAGAATAGATCACATACTGGGTCACAAATCAGGTCTTAACTGATGCCAAAAGATTGAGATTATTCACTACATATTCTCAGACCATAATACTTTAAAACTGGAACTCAATCACCAAAAAATTTGAAAGAAATTCAAACACTTGGAAGCTAAAGACCACTCTGCTCAAGAATGTTTGGGTCAACCAGGAAATCAAAGAACTTAAACAATTCATGGAAACCAATGAGAACAAAAACACATCGGTCCAAAACCCATGGGATACTGCAAAGGTGGTCCTAAGGGGGAAATACGTAGCCATCCAAGCCTCACTCAAAAAATAGAAAAATCCTGAATTCACCAACTAACTCTACACCTTAAAGAACTAAAGAAAAAGCAACAAACGATGCTTAAGCCAGGCATTAGTAGGGAAATAATTAAGATTAGAGCAGAGATCAATGAATTAGAAACCAGAAACACAGTGGATTAGATCAACAAATCTAGAAGCTGCTTCTTTGAAAGAATTAATAGGACTGATAAACCACTGGCCAAACTTATCCAAAAGAGAAGAGAAAGGACCCAAATTCATAAAATTATGAATGAAAGGGGAGAGATCACGACTAACACCAAGGAAATAGAAACAATTATTAGAAATTATTATCAACAACAATATGCCAATAAACTGAGCCACCTGGATGAAATGGATGCCTTCCTGGCAACCTATAAACTGCCAAGACTGAAACAGGAAGAGATTGACAACCTGAATAGCCCAATAACCAGTAACAAGATTGAAGCAGTGATCAAAAACCTCCCAAAAACAAGAGTCCAGGGCCAGGACCTCTTCTCCTGAACCTGTTTCAAAAAATAGAAACATAAGGAAGGCTTCTAGACTCATTCTATGAGGCCGGCATTACCTTAATCCCCAAACCAGGCAGACTCCCTAAAAAAGGAGAATTTCAGACAGATACCCGTGATGAATATGGATTCCAAAATCCTCAACAAAATCCTAGCTAATAGGATCCAACAATACATTAAAAGGATCATCCACCATGACCAAGTGGGATTTATCCCCAGGATGCAAGTTTCATTCACAAATCAATCAATGTGATAGAACACATTAGTAAGAGGAGAGAGAAGAACCATATGGTCCTCTCAATTGATGCAGAAAAAGCATTTGACAAAATACAGCATCCTTTCCTGATTTAACTCTTCAGAGTATAGGAATAGAGGGAACAGTCCTCAAGTTCATAAAATCCATCTATGAGAAACCTATAGCAAATATCATCCTCATTGTGGAAAAGCTGAGAGCCTTTTTTTTAAGATCAGGAACACGACGAAGATGCCCACTCTCACCACTATTGTTCAACATAGTAGTAGAAGTCCTAGCAAAAGCCATCAGACAACAAAAAGAAATAGAAGGTATTCAAATTAGCAAAGAAGTAGTCAAACTCTCTCTCTTCACAGATGACATGATACTTTATGTGGAAATCCAAAAGACCCCCCCAAATTACTAGAACTCATACAGCAATTCAGTAATACGGCAGGATACAAAATGCACAGAAATCAGTTGCTTTCTTATACACTAACAATGCAACTGTATAAAGAGAAATTAGAGAATCGATTCCATTTACAATAGCACCAAAAACTGTAAGATACCTCAGAATAAAGCTAACCAAAGAGGTAAAGGATCTATACTCTAGGAACTACAGTACACTCATGAATGAAATTGAAGAAGACACAAAAAGATGGAAAAATATTCCATACTCATGGTTAGGAAGAATAAACATTTTTAAAATGTCTATGCTACCCAGAGCAATCTATCCCTTCAGTGCCATCCTGATCAAAATTACAATGACATTTTTCAAAGTGCTGGAACAAACGATCCTAAAACTTGTATGGAATCAGAAAAGGCCTCAAATTGCCAAAGAAATGTTGAAAAAGAACAACAAAGCTGGGGGCATCACGTTGCCTGATTTCAAGCTATATTACAAAACAGTGATCACCAATACGGCATGGTACTGGTCCAAAAACAGACATATAGACCAATGGAACAGAATAGAGAGCCCAGATTTGGACCCTCAACTCTATGGTCAAGTAATCTTTGACAAAGCAGTAAAAAACATGCAATGGAAAAAAGGCAGTCTCTTCAATAAATGGTGCTGGGAAAATTGGACTGATATATACAGAAAAATGAAACTCGACCATTCTCTAACACCATACACAAAGATAAACTCAAAATGGATGAAAGCCCTGAATGTGAGACAGGAATCCATCAAAATCCTAGAGGAGAACATAGGCAGTAACCTCTTTGATTGCCCACAGCAATTTCTTTCAAGATACATCTCCAAAGGCTAGTGAAACAAAAGCAAAAATGAACTTTTGGGACTTCATCAAGATAAAAACTAATGCACAGCAAAGGAAACAGTCAACAAACAAAAAGGCAATCGACAGAATGGGAGAAGATATTTGCAAATGACACTACAGCTAAAAGGCTGGTATCCAAGATCTATAAAGAACTTCTCAAACTCAACACCCAAAAAACAAACAATCAAGTCAAAAATGGGCAGAAGACATGAACAGACTTCTCCAAGGAAGACATACAAATGACTAACAGACACATGAAAAAATGTTCATCATCATTAGCCATCAGTGAAATTCAAATCAAAACCACATTGAGATACCACCTTACACCAGTTAGAATGGCAAAAATTGACAAGGCAAAAAACAACAAATGTTGGAGAGGTTGTAGAGAAAGGGGAACCCTCTTACACTGTTGGTGGGAATGCAAGTTGGTATAGCTACTTTGAAAAAGTTTGGAGGTGCCTCAAAAAATTAAAAATAGAGCTACCCTAGTTCCCAGCAATTGCACTACTGGGTATTTACCACAAGGACACAAATGTAGTGAAAAGAAGGGCCATATGCACCCTAATGTTCATAGCAACAATGTTTGCCATAGCCAAACTGTGGAAAAAGCCGAGAAGTCCTTCAACAGATGAATGGATGAAGAAGATATGGTCCATATATACAATGGATTATTACTGAGCCATCATAAAGGATGAATACCCAACTTTTACGTCAACATGGATGGGACTGGAGGAGATTATGCTAAATGAAATAAGCAGAGAAAGTCAATTATCATATGGTTTCACTTATTTGTGGAACATAAGGGATAGCATGGAGGACATTACGAGAAGGAAGGGAAAATTAAGGGGGTTTGGAATCAGAGGGAGAGATGAACCATGAGAGACTATGGACTCTGAGAAACAAACTGAGGGTTTTGGAGGGAAGGGGCAGTGGGGGGATGCGTTAGCCCGGTGATGGGTATTAAGGAGGGCACATACTGCATGGAGCACTGGGTGATACAAAAACAATGAATTGTGGATCACTACATCAAAAACTAATGATGTATGGTGACTAACATAACAAAATAAAATTAAAAAAAAATAAGTGTAAGTGAGAGCAGTAAGCATGTTCGGAGGCCCTGTAGCAGGAATGGGTTTGGTAAATGCAGTAAGCTAAGGGAAGGCTGAAATGGCTGGAGGACAGAGGAAAATGGAGGATGGTATAAAATGAGGCCAAGTGAAGGCGAAGAGCAGACCGTTAAAGAGGTTAGGTTAATATAAAGGGTACTGAGGATAATCGTACAGTAGAGGCCTGGGGTGGAAGTAGCAGATTTATGACCTGATAATATTTGCATTTTTAAAATGTCACCCTGTCTATAATGTAGAAGAACGATTGGAGAACGCTAAGAGTATATATAGATGAATGGACAAGGAGAAAGATGATGATGGTAGATTGGACAGAGTGAAGTGGAGGCAGATTCAAGATTTAATTATTGGATAAGAGATGAATTACTAATGGTTTTGTAGAGAGCAAGGAAAAAAAGATGTGAAGGCTAACATCTAGAGTTCTCACTTGCTTAATTAGGTGATGGTGGTACTATTCACTGAGTTTGGATCTATCCCTCCATCTCCCCAAGAAGGACATGAGTTCAGTGTTTGTTGAGATACCATAAATGGTATGGTAAATAGGTCATGCTAGTTGGAAACTTTCATTTCTCTGGTCTCATATTTCTATGAGGAAGAACTGCTAAAACAATAATATGTTGATCCTTTCACCTTACCTTTTACTCAGTCCTCTCTAGAGTGGGTGGAAAGATTATCTGGTTAATGATTTGGGGGGAAAAAACTGATATAAACATATTCTCTCTCCTCCCCCCTTCCTCTCCTTCTCTTTCCCTTTCCCTCTTCTTCCTTCTCCATCTTCCTGTCCGTTCCTTTCCCTCTCTGTCTTCTGTTTCTGTTTCTTTGGTAGAGTTAGGTGATTTCTACTTATCTCCAGAGAGCTTAAGAGTTTAATTAGTGAGTCTCTCCTTCTTTAGATAAGCTTGGGATAACATATCCTGTCCTTTTCAGGTGTGGTATGTTGCAAGTCTGTTTTGGTCACTGATATAACGGGGACTCTATCTAAGCAGTCTACCAGTAATAAAGCTTAATATTTTAATCCTCCATTTGTCTTTTTCCTGTGATTGTTTCTTAATTGGATTTTAACTTATGTGGGGAAGGGAATGTGATTTAGACCACCTAACATTCTTCTATATACCTCAAGAAATGAGTAATCTGCCTCCAGGGGTAATTGAAGCTGTGGATATAGATTTGAGTGCCTTGGGAGAAAATTGAGAAGTAGGTGGATAACCAAAGAACCTGAACTGAATGTCAGCCCTGATAAATTAAGATGAGGGTTAAAATATATCAAATAAATGTCAACAACATAGACATCATATTTGTGAATTTAGCAAATGCTGTTAAGAGCTGGAGCTCAGATTGTAGTAGTATCTGGTCTGTTGGTGATGGTGACAGGCTTAAGTAGGAATTACTGCTTTGATACTCTTGTACTCTGCTTCTTAAAGTTGAGTAAGAGTTAGAAAAGGGAAGAGAATGAACAAACTATAGGAGGATGAAGATAGTGCACAATTTCAAATCATCTTCCTCCTTCCCTTTTTCCTTGAAAAACATCTCTAAAGAGGAGGTGGTTGGGGGGAAGAGATAATTGGTGAAATGCATTAAGGAGCCCTCCTCCTTAACTTGATACAATGAGCACTGAGTGTTATATGCAACTGATGAATCACTAAATTCTACCTCTGAAACTAATAAAAAAAAAAAGGAAAAGAACATCTCTAAGAACAAGTACTTATTTAGAACAGCTTTAAACTGAAGAAAAGTTTTAGCAGAACCATTTTAGGACACTTATGTTAAGGATCGCTCAAATGAACAATAGTAATCATCAGAAAATAATTCTGAAAATTAAAAAAATATACCTATTTTAATTACTTGAATAATTCAGAGTTGACACTGTTCTTTTAAAATGTAGAAAGGGTATATCATCCATTTCTTAATCTTTACTGTGAAGCATCAGAAAATTTTAAGTGTGAATTGGTTCAAACAGTTTTAGCATATAACTGTATAACTTACTCTTGGGGTTTATACTAATGTCCGCATTGAAGAGGCTTTACCTCTTCCTCAAAAAAAAAAAAAATCAGTTGAATGAAAGGCATCCAACTGGAAAAAATCACTTTCCTTCAGAAAATTCTGCAATGATTACAAACCCATCCTTTTACAGTTGTCTACTATAGCTTTGCCAGGTGGCATATATAATACTAAACTATAATATAAATTTGATTGGATTAATTCTTTATGTGTATGTTATATTTGTTTGGGAGTTATCATCATAAACATACACAATAAAGTTTAACACCAAGTGTAGTGCCATTATGCAGATAGCAGCTATTAAAAATGCATAGAATTGAAGATTTGATGATAATTTTGTGATTATTCTATGTAAACTCCAACCCAGTACAGGAATCTGTTTATTCCTAAAGATGAATTATTAGCATTTTTCAAATAATGCTAACAAAGGGAAGGTTGCATGCTTGTAAGACACATCATACTTTTTGTTTCATACAAAAGATTTTTTATTATTTGATTTGCCTCCTACTAATTTCAATTCCTACTTCTGTCCTTCACACAATACATAAATATGTAAAGCAATTACCAATTGCATAGATAGCTTTACAAATAGATAAAGCTTGCCATGGCATTCACACAGTAATTTTCAACACATATTCTCTGCCAGTTACTACATTGAGCCTAAAAAGGTTAATGAGAATAGCTCTTGATTTTCTTCAGTTCTAGCACTTTTTCTTTCATACGGCTGGTTTCTAAATACTTCCATATTGTGCATAAACACCTCTGAGAACATTATATTAAACATATTAATGATAATTATGTAAATTATGACGAGTAATATTTTTGAGTACTATTTATGTGCTAGGATCTGTGCAAAGTATTTTATATTTATTAATTAAATAAGTACCTAGTGGTGCCTTCTTCATGTCTAGTACTTGAAACTAGTATATTGAGAGAAGGGATATATTGTAGGAGTTAGAACTTATACAATTGTGGGAGGAGATTGGGAAATGACGAGATGGAAGGGGGAATTAGAGGATCTGAGAAAAGTTCACCAGTCAGCCTTCTGAAAGCAGTGTGCTTAGTGACATAGGAGTTAATACAAGAATGCTGAGAACCAAGGCACATTCAGTTGCTGGAATGGGACTGCAACTGGAACCTTGTGGAGAAGTCAGTTAGAAGCTTTTGCCTTTTTGAGCTCTGTCCCCTCTTGGTTTATGGTCACAAATCTGATAGTGGGTTTAAGGCTGTTGTTGTTCAAGTAGTCTACCAGTTGGAAAGAAGAATGGAAACAGAAGAGAGTGAAGACAAGTTAGAATCTGCCGGGCACCTCTGTATTAGTCACTCTATCTGATGCCGAAGTATGCTTAGAAAGTAATGACCACTACATCATTTTCATCTTCCAAATCTTTTGCCAATTCCTCTTTTGTCCATCTCTAACTCAGTATCATAAAGGGAAGATGATTCTGGGCAACATAGCTCTTAGCTTAACTAAGTTGACAGTAGAAGAAATCTACAAGGTACTGTTTTAGACACTTGGGGTTCAACAGTGCATGAACAAGACAAGGAATTCCTTGCTTGCTGGAAATGGCCAGCAATCCCTGTACCTACAGATGAAAGATTACTCCTTTGCCATGAAAGAGAGGAGAAGGCAAGGGGGTTAACGCTCAGAGATGAAAACTCTTTGCTCTTCTTTGCTCCTGCTTTTATTGGTCCTTCAAGACAATGACAAATCCTTATCATTGTTTCTCAAGCATGGGATGTGTGACAAGGGGTCTTACAGAAAGTAGGAGGATCTGTTTTCAGAAAGATATGATATGCTAATCTGCATGTTCTATGAGTTCTGCTAAACATAGCCTAGGGGACAATACACATATCTCTTAGATCACAGGGTGGCTGTTTGGGCTAAGAAAGCTTCGGGGAAGGCAACTCCCCATGGCATTCCTACTTCAGAGTGGTCACACAGGCCTCAGCATTCCAAAGGTCTACACTCTTCTCCCTTACATTGCCCCCAGCGACTGCTGTGTTACATTTTAGCAAGCCAGGTATTATCGCTGATTTCATGCTCTACATTAACCCCAACACTTGCTTCTTATAGCTTACATTCTAATGGTAGAGTCAGAAAATAATCTAGTATTTTATTTAATGTCAAATGTCAGAAAGTGCAATATAAATAATTAAGCTCTGTAGATAGGAGATTGTAGTGAACCAATAATAGAAACATGGAGAACCAATAGTAGAAACACTGCTGTAGCCTCAGTGAAAGATGTTGAGAACTCAAACTGGGAGGATAGCCTAGCCATCGATGTTGTGAAAAATGGTCATATCCTGAATCTGTTTTATAGGGAGAGCTATTAGTTGTTAAGGAAGAAAATGGAGGATGTTAATGTTTTTGAGCAAATGATTGTAATTCCAGTGGTATTTGTGGATGGTGAAGAATGGAACACATAAATTTGGAGGAGAAATTAAGGCCTGTTGGAAGTCAATGTAGAGATTTCGTATTGATTAGGCAATTACACATAAAGGAGTTTAGATTGGGGAAAGGTGGAACTGGATATGTACATTTTGGAGTTATCTGAGTACATAATATATTTAAAAACAGAAAGACTGAAGGAACTTAGTGGGGAAGATGGTATAGAGTTTAAAAAGAAAGGAGGTGTTATATTCTGATGAAATATGCTTAGAGGGAGTAATAGTTCCTATGAATTATTTATATCTCATTTTCTTTTATAAAACATTAGAGTTAATTTTCAATAATATGTTGAACATCCTAAAATAAAATTTAAAGATACAGAAGTTGGGTGCAAGAGATAGCCAGGATAGTTAAATTATAAAGCCAAAAGTAAGTTAGCACAGGGGTATTGAACAGAGATATTGATAGACATGAACTGCAGATTTGTTTTCAATAATCAAAACAAGAGGAGCAACACAATTAACTCACCTAATTAAATTAAAAGTCCATAATGTCCATATATGGACAAGTCCAAATAATGTCCATAAATTTAAAAAATGGAAGAGAAAACGAAAAGGAAAAGTTACTCTTTGGGAAGTCTTTGGAACTTCCATACATTTGAAGCTATGTTAAAACTATTTCATTTAAATTGTTCAGGATAATGTTACCTATAATGGCAGGTAGCATTTGGGTTTCTTACAACATCCTATTACTGAGATGAAATTCAATAAAAACAATTCTACAGGGGCCCAAGCAATGTGACACAAGTTCATAATTCTCTGGTAGTCTGTCTTGATCTGCAATAAAATACATTTATTTCAGGGAATCTTCCATAAAATTCACTCAACTAGGATTTGATAATTATTAGAGAGAAAAGAGTTCAAGGTTATCCTCTCTGTGAAGGACCTGTATCCCTTTTGCTTCCTGTCTGTCTGCGAGATACATTGAGACCACATATTCCAATGGTTTTCTATGGGATGTTATGTGTAGAACTGGACAATACTGCAAATACCCTGTGATTCTAATGTGATATGGTAAGATGACTGACTCCTTTGGGTGAAGTAAACTGGTTTGTGATAATTATTTGATAGTTCAGAATTGTTCATGATGAGGACAGAATGATAGCTGGAAGTAATTCCCTATGACCGCTGACACACAAGCAACAAAAATGTAGTAGTTGGAATACCTATCAAACATCTGTAAAAAAACTAAAGCAACAACAAATAACCCAACGACTTTTTGAATATGGGGAGAAAGTCTCAAGATCAATGTGTAAATCAATTTAACAAACTTACTTCCTCACTATTTCAACATGGTAATAATACTCTTTTGAAATAAATGAAAATACAAGGCACATTTCTAGCTCCTTCTAATATTTCAACAAAAAAATTGTTCACTTACACCAGGAATTTTAATAACAAAAAGGACTATCTTTTATACTCCTACAAGTAAGCAAAGACTCAAAAGTTGCTTGTACAAGAGATGAGCTAATAACTATTATTTACTAGAAATAAAACAGCATAATGAATGAGGGTGAAACATAATTCCCATGACTATCTAAATTGTATTTTAAATGGTAAAATTGTTTTAAATTGCTATTGAACAGTTTAGTAAGGCAGTTAAATTTTTAGTTTTGCTGAATTCAGAAATTTTAAGGTTATTATAATAATTTTAAGAATTTTCTTGGCTACCAAGCAAAACAAGTATCTTATAGCAAATAGTTTAAATATAATTTTCTGTTGGAAAGACATAAAGAAGATGAATTTTTTCCACGAGTATGATTATTAAGTAGACAACAGCAAATTCAACCAAGAAAATTCATCTTTGAAGTGTACTAAAGGGTGACTCTTTTAGATACGGCAATTAATCACTGTATTCTTTATAATACTTTAGGAACAGCTCACACTACATTAATTGTTGATAACTTCTGCTTAATTAACAAGACTGCCCACAAATGTCAAACATGAGCATGAAAACACACTTGAGAAAAAAAAAATATATATATTAGCTAAGACTGAGAATCATAAAATGAAAAACTTCAACTTGCATCCAAATTCACCTGCTTGAACTTTCATACTTTCACTGGATGTTTTATGAATCAGTCCTTTCTTCCCAGGATTGAAGAGTACTATTTAAGATACAATCTATATTGTATGGTGTTTTAATTAGAACCAGTCCTCCTCTAGTATGTTTGTAGTTTATTCTGTACAGACAGCTTCCTGATTTCCCACTCAGATTAAGTAGATTTGACTAGAGTGCTAAAATGGACTGGAGTTACATTGCCTAGTTTAAATCCTGGCTCCATCATTTCTCAGCTGTGTGATTTAGAGCAAGTTACTCAGCCTTTCTGTACCCTCATTTCATAATTTGCAAAATGGAGCCAATAATATCATCTAACTTAGAGTGAGAATTAAAATATATTTTAAATATTGAACAGTGTCTGACTATACAATAAATATTGGCTAATATTTTTAACTTGTATTATTATGATCAGAAATATTATACTGGGGGGTGTCTGGGTGGCTCAGTCCATTAGGCATTTGACTTTGGCTCAGGTCATGATCTCTAGGTCCTGGGATCCAGCCTTGCACTGGGCTCTCTGCTCAGCAGAGAGTCTGCTTCTCCCTCTCCCTCTGCCCCTCCCCGTGCTCATGCTCTCTGTCTCTCTGTCTCTCTCTCAGATAAGTAAATAAAATCTTTTTTTTAAAAAAGAAATATTATACTGTACATTCTCTAACTTTTTATAGTTCTATCCTCCTTAGCTTTGGAGACATGTCCCAATCCCACCCATTTTCTTTCTTTTTAGCATCTCACTTTAACACCTGAGCATTTGTATGTACATAGTTCGAATGTAATAAATGCTTTATGGTTCAACATACAGTTCTGCCTTTCTGTGGAACTTATACCTGCTATGTCTCTTGGATGTGGTGTCTTCAGATATTTGATCAATTTCGTGTCTGAAATTCATCTTGGATTTTATGAAACTATAACTAATAATGAGACCCTTGAGCATTCACCGACAGCCAGCATTGAAATACTTAGAGTAACAGAAATTCCTAGGACTAGAGGGTGTGTGACAGCATGATGTACAAAGAGCTTTTATGTGATGTCTGAAGCGGGAAAATGGTAAATGCTTAGATTAGACAAAGTAAATGCTTAGATTAGACAAAGTAAATGCTTAGATTAAGGATATGTTAAAACAATGTGACATAGTTGTGAATAACAGAACTGCAGATGTCTAATAAGCCTAGTGTTCCTATTTTTAATTAAAACAAGTGCTAATGCTAAAGTGCAGGAATACAAATGTAGCAAAGCTTTCAGATATACAGAAGTGATAGATTCATGTGAATGCAGAAGATAGTGTTTGTTAAGTTAGGCTCCTTAGCCACTCAGGTGTGTAGAGAACAATAATATGGAAATGTTTCCTTTTTGAAAAGGAAATACAACAGCAAAGAACAAGAACAAATAAATTTTCTTTGATTCTTCAATGGAACAATATTTAGGGTTAAAAGACTTTTGATTATATATTATGTATAATGGCTGTATACTTCGTTTTTCCGTTGCTCTAGACCCTTGTTTATAGACCTACCGGGTCCTCCCCTCTCTTCTATTCCTATATAATATGCTCACAGAGCATAAATTCACCTCCAAAGAAGCCTTCTGAAGTTAACTGACAGGAAATCATATCTAGCTTGGGAGCTAACCAATGACTCATGTGTTTTAGGATGGAGGAGGTTGGGCATAAATGCCTGTGTTAGTGACTGGATGCAGATTTTTGACTCCTGGCATCTAAACTTACTGGGTCATTTCCTTTCAAGTTCACCTACTAGGAACTCAGTTTATACTCAATTGCTAATTTACTTAGTGGACTTGATTCTGAATTCAGTCTTTTATTTGTTTGCCACATCATTGGCTTGATGTCTTACTGAATTCTTAAACTGTGTTCTTACTGAAATTATCATAAGGATGCTCCAAATAACACATATTTTCTTTCCTATATTAATCTTCTTTTCTGTAGTACCAATTCTGGCTTCTTTAGTGTCTTCCAGTTTATGGAACTCTCTTACAGTATTTCTATCATATTATTTTGGCTGTTATGTTCCCCACAACATATGCCAAACATATTTTGATGAATACTTGAGGAAATGAGCGGATTGGGAGAAATGGCACCATAACATTGCAAATGACAGCATAAAGAGTCTGTTGAATTATGGACTTAAATTACACCCCATTTTGTTGTTAGAAAATATTTTGTTGTTGTTAAATGCACTGTTTTCATAGTCTATCTCAAATGTCATATAGAAATATAAACTAAGAAAAATGACATAATAAACAATCCCTAGCTTTTCTGTTTTACCTTGATATAATTATATGATGGAAAAATAAATTTTTAAGAAAATGTAAATAAAGAGATCATCATAGGGAAATTAATTTTTAAGAGGTGACAGTGCATTATCTTTTATCATAAACAAAAATCAACTCAAAATGGATTAAAAGCTTGAACATAAGACCTGACACCATAAAACTCCTAGAAGAAAACACAGGTGGTAAGCTCCTTGACATGAGTTTTGGTGATGATTTTTTCAGTCTGACACCAAAATTAAAAACAACAAAAGCAATAATAAGCAAATGGGACTACATTAAATTAAAAAAATTCCATACAACAAAGGAAATCATCAACAAAATAAAAAGATAACCTACTGAATGGGATAAAATATTTGCAAATCATGTATCTGATCATGGATTAATATCTAAAATATATAAAGAACCCATACAACTCAGTACAAAAAAACCCAATTAAAAAATGGGCGGAAGATCTGAATAGACATTTTTTTCCCAAAGAATACAAAAGATACATGAAGTGGTGTTCAACATCACTAATTTGATATCATCTGTTAGAATGGCTATTGTCAAAAAGACAAATTAGTGTTGGTGAGGATGTGGAGAAAAGGGAACACTTGTGCACTGTTGGTGGGAATGTAAATTGGTGTAGCCACTGTGGAAAACAGTATGGAGGTTCTTCAAAAAATTAAAAATAGAACTACCATATGTACCATCAATTCTGCTTTTGGGTATTTATCTGAAGAAAACAGAAACAATAGAGAAACAATAGTAGGAAAAGATATTGCACCCCCATGTTCATTGCAGTGTTATTTATAATAACCAAGATACGGAAACAATCTAAGTGTCCACTGGTAGAAGAATGGATAAAGAAGGTGTGGTATGTATATACAATGAATATTATTCAGCCATAAAAAAGGCTGAGATCTTACCATTTATGACAAAGTAGATGGACCTTGAAGGCATTATGCTAAAAGAAATAAGTCAGAGAAAGGCAAATACCATATGATCTCTCTTATAATGTGGAATCTAAAAGCACACACACAAACCCTAAGCTCATAGAAAGGGAGAGTAGACTGGTGATTGTCAGAGGTGAGGGGTGGGCAGTGGGAAAAATTGGTGAAGGGGGTCAAAAAATTTAAAAAAAAGGAAATGTAACATATAGTGCATTAGTATTTTTCCCTCAGTTATCTTTGTTCCATTTGATTGTTGAGTTTAATTATATGAATGCTAAAATAAACCCCAAATATACAAAGTTTTACAGTAAATAATTTAGTTTTGCATGTTTTCTTATCTTAACGAACATAAGTTTCTTGTGCATTGTCTTCTCTGATGGAGAATATTTTAAAGACATCAAAAATCAAGGCATTGTGAAAATATTCTCTGCTTTGTGCTTCCTTGGATATTAGGAGTATTATTTTATATTTGATTAATGTTAGTAAAAGAATATTTTTAAAATAGCATTTTGATTGACATTTTTTAAGTTTCTGAACAATTTACTGGAGGTATCATAATAAATTCATCTCCATTCTTACTGTCTTCTTTCTCTTCTGACATTTCTCTTGATAATCTTGTTTATTACAGTTTTTAAATTTATAACAAGGGAAACAAAGGCGAGCATAAGTATGATCAGTTTATTTCTTAATTTGAACAATTGGTATATTCTCGTATGTCCTTTTCCCATGATATTAAAGAAATATATTTATAATAATTTTTTTTATTGAACATCTTACTTTATTATCTGTATTTGTTGTCTTGCTTGCTAATAAGAACAACTTAGTTAACTAGGTTAGGCATTATTTACCATATTTTAGAGATGAAAAACATGAATGTTAGAGATATTATATGAAGCTAAAAGCCACATTTTTGGGGTTTTACTGTTTCTTTTTCTATGCTGCTTCTATGATGGTTATAAAATAGTATTTTAATTTATCATCTCAGTAATTAATTTATCTCCTTTGTTATAAAGTGACTTACAAATATCAATGAAGAAAGAGCAAGCAAGCAAAAAAAAAAAAAAAAAAGTTTGGATTCAAAATTGGAACCTTTTAGAGACCAAAAAGACAATTCATGTACTTACTACAGGTAGGTCATGGATTTAGCTATCCGTTTTCTGCCAATCAAATTCAGAAGGGAAATATAATCAGTTACACAATCCATGGTGCTCATAAGATTAAAAACAACCAATTCTTTTTGAGATGAAAAATTGTTCTCAGTAATAATATCTGACTAGAAATTTTCCAAGTGGAGTGGCTCTCCTTGACACCATAATATAATAGAATTATTCTCAACAACATCCTTCAGGAGATTCCACAGTGAGTTTTATGGACTGTTTCTTTGGTAACCTCTGATGGCATCATAGTAAAATATAGTTAAGCAAAAGCAATTCATGGAGAAGTTTGTAGAGTGAAATAGAGATACTGCCTGGTTGGATCAAGAAGTACAGGTATTTTGAGGACTGGGTAGTCTTCTTTTTCCTTAGGCCATCTTCCCTAATTATCAATAAATATAAAGTAACAATGCATTCAAGATTACATTATCTGCCTTACACCTGTAATGAAGTTAATATCAGTTAAGATCAGATTCACAGTGTGTAAAAGGCCACAAATGGGGTGTGGTAGGAGTGATACATTCAAGTGAAAGTTGGAGAGTCTAGGAAGGGCAAAGGCTAAATGTCGGGATGCCTATCCTGACTTCATTTCGGGGCAAGCCAAGTAAGATCCAGGGGGAATAATTTGATACTACCTAGTTTTCCCATGTGTCAGTTTTTTCAGGTTTAAATAAATTTAATACCTTTTAGGAAAGAATTTCAAATTAAAATATCTTCTAATGATAAAAATTTGTCTATTAAGGGAATTAATATATATATAGATAAAGTTAAGTTTCTCTGAAAGTCAACTATGTTTTCTACTGAATATTCTAGAAACTACTAGTTTGAAAGATTAGCACCCTTAAATCCATTTAGTACTGTAAAAAGCTCAAAGGTTTAGAAGCAGAAAAGTATTTACTGTTGTTGATTATGGGAATAAAATCCACCAATTCAAAAGTTAGCATTCTCTAATTATGTAGTGACTAAAATATGAAAGGACCTACTCACATCCAACATTATTATATCTTTATAATAGAGGTATACCTTCTGTGTTTTATAACAAAGGATCTTGTACCTCTCCTTTTATTTAAATTCACTGAGCCCTATGCAAGTTGATACCCCACCTGCACTTTACCTGCAAGCTTCTTTTGTTCTTGGGCTACTGAGTCATAATTTCATTTACAACAGGATTGAGGAGATCATTGGGACACTTTATAAACTTTCTTATGAAGTATGTAAATTGTTCCAAACTGAGTACAGCTTTGTGGTCAAAAGAATTTTTGATAGAAGAGAATAAGCCATAACTATCAAAAAGTAAACAAAGATCAGGGGTACCTGGGTGGTGCAGTCTGTTAAACGTCTGACTCTTGGTTTCAGCTAAGATCATGATCTCATGGTCATGAGATCAAGCCCCAATTTGGGCTTAGCATGGAGGCTGCTTGAGATTTTCTCCCTCTCCCTCTGCCCCTTCCAGTTGTGTTCTTTCTCTCTCTCTCAAATAAATAAACAAATCTTTAAAAATGTAACAATGATCAAACCTAGGTGAAAGAAGTGTACATGAAAATGATGTGGGAGATGTGAAGAAGATAAATGTATTTGGTACAGTGCATAATGAAAATGTGCTAAGGCTTTCATGAGAGCTTGTGTGTCTAAAACAGAGCAGGTGTTCATTCATGAGAAATGTTTGATAAATCAGACCCTGTATGGAGCAGCAGAAACCAGAGAATGAGTCTATGTGAATCACAGTAGATGGAGACTTGCTGAAGGTGCTAGGATGTTTGGCCTGGAGAGGAAGTTTTTGACTGTTTCTGTAAATACAGGCAGAACTCTCATGTAAAAGATGCTGTAACTTTTCTATGCTGTTGCAGAGCCTGGGAACTAGGATTCATGGATGAAGTTGTATTGAGGGAGACCTAAACTCACTGTGAGAAATAACTATTTATGTTTGGTTCTGGAATGGGCTGCACTTTACCTGCAAGCTTCTTTTGTTCTTGGGCAGTGAGTTCTCTATCACTGGAGGTATCTGTTCTAGTATTTATTTGTTCAGGATATTTTCATAGAGAGGGTATATCATAACAGCATAGTATATTGGATGCTTTTTATCTCTGAGCTTCCTTTAGACCTTGTGATAGAGTTTTCATTGTCTCTGACATGGTTTGGTATGGTTTTGGGCACATAGGAATCACTGTGCCATGTGCAAAGATGTTAAAATTTATAGGAAACTTCACAGAGAAGTTTTTCTGAGTAATGAGGATTTGGGTCTATCTTCCATGTATTCATATTGAAAGGAACATTAATATAATAATGAATCCTATTTTCTGTGAAAACTATACCGCAAAGTTGCAGGCATTGCGTTAAAGTCACAGATGCCTTTAAATGAATGATTCCTGGACAATAAATAATGACAATGTCCATAAGTAACCATCAGTATATAAAAATGCTTTCCCTTGGTGGGTGGGCAACAAACTTTTAAATCAATAAATGTGAAAATGTTAAGGAAGCATATGTCAAATTCTCAAAATTTTCTCAGTCTACTGCAGATGTGGTAATAAAAAATTATTTCTTGTAACATTTCCTCTTTCAAGATGAACTAACATACTGATATTACAGTGCTATAGAATTCAGTGCAAACATTCTGGGCACCTAATTTTACTTCATTTATGAAACACCCACAGTCATTCAGCCTTTCCTGGGTTTGTGTGTATTTGTGTGTATGTGTGTGTGTGTGTGTGTTTATTTTTACATTTGTTCAACTGAAATGAATACTGTTTACTATTTCTAGCTGTGAAGTGCACAAAGAGTCTTGAACACTTGTAATCCAGTGGAATATTAATAAGAACAGCATACCCTCTATAGGTTTCTCTGTGTGTGTATATACACATATGTTCATATGCATATGTATATGAAATAGATACCCATATATACCTACATAAATTTCTTATTCAAGACAAAAGGAAAGCATTTCCTAAATGCCTGATAGTTTTTGGTAATTTCTTTAGGAACAACTTATTGATTATATAAAAATTATGTATGTTAGTCCAAAAAATAGAAAATTGATTTAAAACCATGCATTGAATGTTTATTACATGAAATAACAAGTTTTAAAATTTTTATGTACCAAATATAGTAGTATAAAATACATTAACAAGTTTGTAACAACTTGGTAACAAGTTACCAAGCATTTGCTGAGGTAATTTTTAATCAATCATCACTAAATGTATGAATTCTTGCAAAGTGATTAAATATCAAAGGAGATAGTCTAGTTTGATTTATATGCTTGTCTGTAGTTGACAGAAATGTTTATATTAAAATCATGTGGACCTTATACTTTTTTTTAAAATTAGTTTTACATGAAGACATAAGAGGCTTTAAATTCAAAATGTGTAAAAATATTGGTGCAGTGATATTTTACAACATCGACTAGGTGCTAACACTTTGTTTCCAGGAATGCTTAAAATATTGTTAATAAATGTTTGGACTGGAATGGAAATACCTTTATATTTCTGATATTTGATTATTTGTATTCATTTTTCTGCTTAACCCCAAACATTTCACTAACAAAATTAATATGTAATATGTGTTAAGACATCAAAACAAACTTAATAATTTGTTTTTCTTCCTTTTTGCATACTCCATCTACATGTCAACCTGTGGAAATTGAGGCTCCATTAAACTGAATTGCTTGGGCTCAAGGCAAACTACCACCTATAGAAATATACATAAAAAACCCAAAATTGCTTACATGTTTTATTGCTTATTAAAATGTCTATTCTTCAATATTAATCAGTTCCTTAGAGTCTTTGAATTCTCCTTACTAGTATTAGTTTCTCTTGAGCCAAGTTAACATGCTTTTTTTGAAATTAATTTTCTGACTTCAGTTTGTGTAACAACATTTAATAATTGAGTTACTATAGGGCAGGCATAACTTTTCACCTTTGGTACTATAACTATTTTATATGTATATATGTCAGAAATAACACAAAAATTCATTCTGATAAATTTCATGATGATGTTACCAATGTTTCAGTTTTTTTTTTTAACTTTAAAATTAGAATGCAATGTATAAAAATTGCCCAAATCAAATTAACTGGTAGGCTTGTGTGTTTCTATACTCTAAAATCTAGGCCAACTATTTTACACATTTATGACTTAATCTTAGTTAGAGAAGAAGAAGAGGGGCTGAGGGAATGGTATGATATATTAGTCATAAAAATAATCAGGCTGCCAGGAATTAGAGCCTAAATCCAAATGCAGGGATTAATTGCATTCATTTTTGCCCCCTCTGTACTCCCTGGTCTTTATCTTAAATGTCTTACACTCAATTTTTTTGGCATTTTTCTTGTTTTTATTTCATAGTATATGTTTGATAAGCCATGAAAAATCAATGGTAGGGTTCAAATGTTAAATAATTTTGAAAATAAGATAATCTATTATTGGTATGGCAGTTTACCTTCTCTGTGTTTTTATTCTTTCTCTACCTGTATTTTAGCGGCAGCACACATTCATGCTGATTGTCTGAGCTCTTCATTGGTTACCGTGACACCTATTGAATCAGTGTTTTCTGTTCATTGAAAAACCCCAGTGGTGCTTTTGAATACTTATATCTTTGAATTTTTTTCATTGCTCTGATAAAACCCTCAAGATCTTTACATACACAAAGCCTGATCTTTTAACAATGTCTCCTGTGTAGTTATTCATGAAGTATCTCATGAAATTACACTGAAATGTAATGTGATGGTTTTCTACCTTACTACCAATATTTGTGAGAGCCTCTTGGCACATTCTGCCTTCTCTCAAGTATAGATGCCATGTATATTATGAAGGTTAATGAAAAAAAGAGACATTCAGTTTGATTTTCTTTTTAAACATCTTCTACAACAACATAGTAAGTGCAGAATGCCAAAATATATCCTAAAAATTTAGTATAGATGGACAGTTGATTTATTTGCATGATTGATACATTTTTGGTATCACTTTTGCTATTTAAATGAATGAGTAAATGTTCTCTCATAAAAAGTGAAAATGACTAATTTTTCAGACAAATCTATAAGAAATTATTAGAAGAAATAATAACCAGGATATGGCTTGGCTTAACAAAATGTAAGTTTTTTCAGATTATGCCTTATTTATATGTTTGTTTGTTTATGATAGGATTATAGTTATTAGGCAAACATGGCCAACATGGCCATGTGTCTGGACTTCAGCAAGACATAATTGCTGATCATCTAGTAAAAATACTTAATATTTATGTAAGGCTTATTATGTGCCTGATACTCTCGTAAGTATTTCATATTTAACTCATTTTTTCTTATCTTGTCAATAGTTCTATGTAGAAGGTGATACTATTTTTTTTTTCATTATAAAAACTCAGGCTAGGATGAGTAATTTGGGTAATTTGAATCCCAAGCTGTCTGGCCCTAGAATCCGGATTTTTACCTGCAATGGTATATACCAATCAACTGAGAGTGATAGAATATCATAGAAATCTTTGCTTTTATATCATATCAACATATACAGGCGTACCTCAGGGACATTGCAGATATGGTTCCAGACCACCAGAATAAAGTAAGTCAAATGAATTTTTTGGTTTCCCAGTGCATGTAAAAGTTTTATTTATACTATACTGTTGTCTATTTAGTGTGCAATAGCATTATGTCTAAAAAGACAGTGTACATACCTTAATTAAGAAACACTATTGAGAAAAAAATGCTAACCATCATCTGAGCTTTCAGTGAGTTTGCCTCATAGATTGACTCTTTCATGAATGAGTTCTATATTAGTATGCAGCACAGTTTTAAACCATTTTACCCACAGAAGAACTTCTTTCAATATTGGACTCAATACTCTCAAACATTGTTGCTACTTTGTCAAGTAAGTTTATGTAATATTCTAAATCTTTGTTGTCATTTCAACAGTCTTCACAGCATCTTCACCAGGAGTAGATTCCATCTCAAGAGACCACATTTTTTGGCTCATCCATAAGAAGCACCTCCTCATCTGTTAAAGTTTTATCATGAGATTGCAGCAATCCAGTCACATCTTCAGGGACCACTTCGGATTCTAGTTGTTTCACTGTTTTTGCCACATCTGCATTTACTTCCTCCACTGAAGTCTTGAACCCCTCAAAGTACTCCATGAGGGTTGACATCAAGTTCTCTCCAAACTCCTGTTAATACTGATATTTTGACCTCTTCCCATGAATGATGAATGTTTTTAGTAGTATCTAGAATAAGTTCTTTTTAGAAAGTTTTCTTTTGATTTTGCCCAGATCCATCAGAGAAATCACTATGACAGATGTAGCCTTACAAAATGTGTTTCTTAATAAGACTTGAAAGTTGAAATTACTCTTTGATCCATGGGCTAAAGAATAGATGTTGTGTTAGCAGGCATGAAAACAACATCAATCTTACTGTACATGTCCTTTAGAGGTCTTGGGTGACCAGGTTAATTGTCAATGGTCAGTCATGTTTAGAAACAAATCTTTTCTCTGGGGCGCCTGGGTGGCTCAGTCGGTTAAGCGACTGCCTTCGGCTCAGGTCATGATCCTGGAGTCCCGGGATCAAGTCCCGCATCGGGCTCCCTGCTCAGCGGGGGGTCTGCTTCTCCCTCTGACCCTCCCCCCTCTCATGTGCTCTCTTTCCCTCATTCTGTCTCTCTCTCAGTTAAATAAATAAAATCCTTAAAAAGAAGAGAAATCTTTTCTCTGAGCCTAGGTCTCAACAGTGGGCTTAAAATATTCAGTAGACCATGTTGTAAACAGATGTGTTAACCATCTAGACCTTTTTGTTTCATTTATACAGTACAGGCAGAGTAAGCTTAGCATAATTCTTGAGGAGCCTAGGATTTTTGAAATGGTAAATGAATGCTGGCTTACTTAAAGTCACCAGCTGCATTAGCCCTTAACAAGAGTCAGCCTGTCCTTTGAAGCTTTAAAGCAAGGCGTTGACTTCTGTCCAGCTCTTAAAGTCCTAGATATCTTCTAATAGAAGACTTTTTCATCTTCATTGAAAATCTGTTGCCACCTTCATTAATTATCTTAACTAGATCTACTGGATAACATGGTGAAGCTTCCACATCAGCACTTGCTGCTTTATCTTGAACTTTTATGTTATGGCGATGGCTTTTCTCCTTAAACCTCATGAACCAAGCTCTGCTAGCTTCAAACTTTTCTTCTGCAGTTTCCTCACCTCTCTCCGCCTTCATAGAATTGAAGAGAATTAGGTCCTTGCTCTGGATTAGGCTTTGGCTTAAGAGAATGTTATGGCTGGTATGGTCTTCTATCCAAACCATTCAAACTTCTGCTATATCACCAATAAGATTACTTTGCTTTCTTACCATTTATGTGTTCACTGGAATAGCACTTTTAATTTCCTTCAGGAACTTTCTCTTTGCATTCACAACTTGACTGTTTCATGCAAAAGGCTTTCAACCTGCCTTCCTCACTAAGCTTAATCATTTCTAGCTTTTGATTTAAAGTGATAGATGTGCGATAGATGTCCTTTCTTTTGAACACATAGAGGCCATTCTAGGGTTATTAGCTGTCCTAATTTCAATATTGGTATGTCCCAGGCAATAGGGAGGTCTGAGGAGGAGGGGAACGGCTGGATGATAGAACAGTCAGAACACACACATTTATCAGTTAAGTTCACCTGCTTATATGGGCACTGTTCATGGCACCTCAAAACAATTACAGTAGTAGTAACATCAGAGATCATTGATTACAGATTACCATCACAAATATAATAATAATAATGAAAGAGTTTGAAATACTGTGCGAATCACTGAAATGTGACACAGAGACATGAAGTGGGCAAATGCTGTTGGAAAAATTACATTGATACAGTAGCTTCACATAGGGTTACCACAGACTTTCAATTTGTTAAAAAAAAAACCAGTATCTGTGAAGTGTAAAAAAAGGGCAAAGCGCAATAAAACCAGGTATGCCTGGAAAGGTGAAGGAAGACTCCTGTTAGAAGCTTTAGGGCTCTTACCTGAACCTTATCTTATGTTCAAAATTTTTAAAAATATTTTCTTATTTAAATTCAATTAATTAACATATAATGTATTATGGGTTTCATAGGTCAGGCCTGTGATTCATCAGTCTTATGTAATACCCAGTGCTCATTATATCACATGCCCTCCTTAATGTCCATCACCCAGTTCCAAAATTTTTATCAGCTCTGAAGATCCTGAGGGAAGCTAAATCAAACTTGCACATCAAGCTGAGAGAAATAAAAAGATGATATGCTAAGTGACAGATTTGGGATACCAAAGGAGCAATGGGAGAAATTCTACAATAAATATAGTGTTGGGGGGTGTAAATATAAGTGCTCTGCTTGAAGCCAATAAACCCTGAAACAAGTACAGCATAAGGAAGAGCTGACTCAGGAATAAGCCATGTGAAAAAGTCTTAGGGATTTTGGTAGAGCCTAGCCCCACTGTGGTGTGGTTCCCGTAAACGTAAACCTGATTTTAGTTGGGTGGCTTTCAGATGTACTTGATTTAGTACAACAATAGTCTCACTTTGGTTAGGGTCTAATTCTGAATTCTTTTCCCATTAAATATTTTTAGCTCTGATAATCATTTTCCATGCTGTAATGCCATAGGTATAAATTTTTAATTTTTTTCTAATCCATTTTGCTTTTAAAATTCAGTTAAAACTCTGATCTCAGATTTTATCTAACTTTTTTGTTCTCCCCTCTCCCCTGTGCGGTCTTGAACTGCGGCCATGATAGCTGGGAGTGAAGAAGAAGTGGATCATGGGCTGACTCTGAGATAAATGTCCTCCTCCTTCTTTTTAAGGTATAACTGCTTCAATATGTCAGGCCAGAGAAGAGAGGGCAAAAAGTGCTAACTGTGCTAAGTTCAACAGTTGCTGCCCTTCTTTCTTTACTTTGCTAACTTCTGTGTACTCTCTCATGGGCCTCATGTGTGAAATCTTTGGAAAACCCCACTGGAGAATTCCCTGATACGGGAGATCCAGTCTGAATACAAGCTAGTCTTCATTAGAGCAAATTCTTAGCTGTACACCCAATAGCCCCTTGTTTGGGGAAATCTCTTCACTTAGTACTTAGTGCTTGTAGCCCAGCTACATTTTATGTATTCACCTGACTCATGGGAAACACCTATCATTGTTAAAACTTTAGGCTGTTCTACTTTAACACCTTGTGTGGGGTAATGGACCACTTGCACAAAATGCAGAGAATAGAAATCTCTGCATGAATGATCAGAACAGAGATTCTCAGGTTTTCTCTGTTACCTTTAAATTAATGCAGATTCATATATTTGCTCCTGTACTGTTTTTGGATTCTATTCAGCAGGTCTGGTATAAAGCCTGTGAATATTTTATTATTTGTTTATTTTTTAAAAACACTTCACGTAGCCAGTAGGGTTGGGAAACACTGAATAAGATTATTATACTTACAACCCTAAAATTATGTATATTAGTTACTTTCTTTAAAACACTGTAATAATTGATATATTCAATACTTAAAATGTTATATTAATCACCATACATTACATCATTAGTTTTTTTTTTTTTAAGATTTTATTTATTTGACAGAGAGAGACACAGCGAGAGAGGGAACACAAGCAGGGGTAGTGGGTGAGGGAGAAGCAGGCTTCCTGCTGAGCAGGGAGCCCGATGCAGGGCTCGATCCCAGGACCCTGGGTACATGACCTGAGCTGAGGGCAGACGCTTAATGACTGAGCCACCCAGGCGCCCCTACATCATTAGTTTTTTTTGTAGTGTTCCATGATTCATTTTTTTGCGTATAATACCCAGTGCTCCATTCAGTACGTGTCCTCTTTAATACCCATCTCCAGGCTAACCCATTCCCCACCCCCTCCCTTCTAGAACCCTCAGTTTGTTTCTCAGAGTCCATAGTCTCTCATGGTTCATTTCCCCCTCCGATTTCCCCCCTTATTTTTCCCCTTCCTGCTAACTTTTTTTTTTTTTTTAACATATAATGTATTATTTGTTTCAGAGGTACAGGTCTATGATTCAACAGTCTTACACAATTCACGGTGCTCACCATAGCACATACCCTTCCCAATGTCTATCTCAATACTTAAAGTCAATCATAAGTAAAAAGTTTAGACAGTAATGCATTGAGATTGTAAAAGAATAAGTAAATAAAACGTATTCCAGCTCATATATTTGTAATAATGTTACCTCAAAACCTCAAAAATAGATTTGCTTTGTTGATGTGGTTTCCTTCTGCTAGTGAAGGAAACTAGTCCAATAAAGTAAAGGGTTAAGACCTCCTAGAGGGAAAAAAGAAAATAATATTATCTTTAGAAATGTCTATGAAAATACCTCCCAAGGCAAACTGTTGGCAGACCAGCTAATGGCAGATTGTGTACATCTGTGTGAATGAAAATCAGCTCAAGGGTGTCAAGTGCTCTTTAGAGTCTCACTAGAGTCCCTTTATATTTATTTTCCAAACCAAGTAGTAGTTGCCATTTTTACCAGCCCACACAGTCCTATTATTTTCCTATCTTTGCTTTATAAATAGCTGGCTCTAACAGCACTTAATTTCTTTTGGAAAATAATAAAATAATATTGCATTTCTCACATTTGGGACTTCATGGCCAAGTAAACTTACGTGGAATGACCAATGTACAGATGTGTTTGGATAAGACTTCTCTGAGGAATAGCAATATTGATTTTAATTTTTAGTAAAATAATTGGTTTTGAAGGAGGTTTGCTTTATTATATCCCTACCAAATTATATGCAGACTTGTTAGAGAAATGATACAACACTAATTAATCCAGTATGAAGACTAGCATCTAAAACAATTTACGTGAATGGAAGAGAAATTTAAAAATGAGAAATTCCTAAAATATATACAATTATTTAAATAAAATAAAAATTGTAGTAAAAATTGTGTGGATAATTCAAATGAAAACCAGGATAAATACATTTAAATATTTTATTAAAACATTTGAATTAATACCAAGAAGATTTTCAAAATTAAAATGATAGGTATCACTTTGTCTTATTATTCAACCACATCCACTGCCAACATTCTGGAGCCTCAGCTTCCATTTCTTTATTCTATGATATTTATTTGTAAAGATTATTTCAGTTATACTGGTCATGTAATAGGTAATCTCCCTGCATCAGTTGACATTTTATTATAAACATTTTCCACATTATTATCTGTTATTCATAAACATAATTGTAATTATTATATCATTTTCCACATTATTACCTATTACTCATAAACATAATTGTAATTATTATATAATATTTTATTGGATAATATGATTTTTCCTACAGTTATATATTATATATAGCTTGCTTTCATGTATTACTATTATATATAGAACTATTTAAGAGATCTATGTCCCTACGGTATAACCATATTTTGCACTATTTCCTTAGGATAGATAACCAGAAGTGGGATTATTACGATTCTGGAGGCTAGCCTGTTTTAAGTTTTTTTGTTTCATAATGCAAAATTGCTTTACATAACTTACAGTTGCTACCGGAAAGATAAGCGAACATCCAATTCACAAACTTAGTATTTGGTGCTCATTTTTTATAATGTTGTGACAAATTACCTTTCATTGTTTCTCAGATTTATGTAAAATACAAATTACTGGGTTAGTGGAGATTAGTGGAGTTAGAAATTTTTTCCATATGTGGGAAATCCATGTGTATTTCTCTTGCACAACATTTCTTTGGATGCACTTTTCCTTTTTTATATTGGGAAATTTAGTATTTTTCTGATCATTATATAGGCTCTTTATAAAATAATAAGCTTTTATCTGTGATAACTGCAAAAATACGATTTCTATTTAGTTTTATTTTACTGATGTATTATATTCAAGATTTTACTTGTAATATGATCTAATCTATCTTTTCTTGCTGGTGTGTATAATTTAAGCCAAATTTGTTTATATTTCAGAACAGTCAGAAATCCATAGATGTTTCATTAACTCCTTCCTACCATTACATTTAATTTTATAAGTCACACAGTTGGGTCACAGTTTCAGAGTACCACAGGTTAGTGGGAATAATTTAGTCAGTGAGAAAAGCCACTTTCTTATGGGAAAGTATTTTCATCAAAGCATCTGGATCAAAGCTGACTTTGAGTCTCAGAGAAAGCAATTAGATTAAAAGAAAATTAGGATCTTGGCTAACAGTAAGAGCATGTAAAACTTTATTCATCTTGATTAAGAGTTTTTAATCTTCCATCATTGGGTATCAAATATGTCACATATGGAAAATAATTTCAGCTTTGTTTTTAACTTTGCTAAGTTTGGTCACTGTTCCTTAAAAGCAAAAGTGAAGTTCCTCTCATACTGGAAGATAAAGTAGTTTCAGAGTCATTAAACACACACACACACACACACACACACACACACACACATACACAGACTTCATCAGTGATAATGTCGTATTCAAATAATGTCTTATTCTTTGATTTTCTAAGGTGTCTATCTTGGTACCTCACATGTAATAGGTGCAGAATCTATAATTGTAGGATAAATGGGTGGATTTCCTGCAATAGAATGTAAGAAGTCATTTAGCTTGTCCTCACAATATCTGTAGGAATATCAAAAGGCTTGCTTAGGAGTTGAAAAAGAAGTAAAAGAAAATGTGATATGACCTCGAAAAAACAGATGAATAAAACTCAATGAGTAGTGAAAATCAATGAAGGCAAAAATGGTCCATTTTCACCTCATTCCTTTTCAGGCACAGACCAGTTTTCCTTCATTGATTTTCAGTGCTCATTGAGTTGTGTTCCCCTACTCTTTGGTTGTACTATATTCTCTATCTTTTCAGCTTCACTTTGGTTGCTTTAAACTGTTGTTTTTCTGAAGTAGGCTTTGATGGCAGAGTTTTAGCTCAGTGAAACCACTTTTGCTTACTTGATCTTTTTTGCTCTAGATAGTACCATTACTTTTTAATACTATCTTAATGGTACTTTTCTGAAGAATCTTCCATAAACATTTTTTCTTTATTTTGATTTACCGTTTTTATGTGTGAAAAATATTTCTATAAAAGTGAAAGTGAGAAAATGAAATATAATTTATGTAAAAATTTAAATTGACCAGTGTGACCATTCAAATGAGGTATCTGATCTGTTTATGTTCAGTCCACACATGAAGAAATACCTAAAATACCTAACAAAGATACATTCAGCACCCATATATCTAATTTTGTGATTGCCAGGTCATGTAATTTATATATGTTCAGCTGAAGGCATTCTGGAGTTATAAGTCCTGGCCTATGAGAGTTAGAGAGATGGGCTTGATTTGGGGAGAGTGACCTCACTTTGGAGCAGACAGTGAAAGAAGGGACAGTGGTCCAGATCATAGTATCCATGGGAATAAGTATTTGAGTCAGACTGATAGATTCCAGGTGTGTCATGAAAATAGGTTTTTCTAAGTATTGATATTTATTATACCATTAAAATTTGTCTAGATTCACTCTGGAGTTAGGAAGGATTCATCTAGAGGTTTGAAGATAGGGAAAAGTTGAGGCCATATTTTGAAAATATAAAATTGAGTGAGATAAATGATTTGGCCACCAGGCATTTACAGCTTTTTAGAGTATAAATCATTTACAGTGTGCAGGCACACATATGCAACAGAGTTGCAATAAGGTGCAGTAACTTCCCAATTTTTTTATGGATGTACATAGGGTAGAAATAATAAATTATGTCAAAATAATTTGATAAATATATATTAAAAGTGAAGCAAATACTGTGAGTGTTATAAAGAAAGAACACCCATTTCAGTAAATGTATGGATGAATGCTTCATACAGGAGTTCAACTTTGATCTAATGCTTAAATGATTACTCTTACTGAGAATATGGAACATCCAGGCTCAGAAAAGACTGAGAGTTAATTCATGGAAACTACATATAGAAGAGTATATTCACAGAATAATTCTACTTGGCCCAAATATAAGAATAGCCTAAGTATTTATTTTAAAGTGAACTGGAAAATTAGGCTTTGGAGGGTGTAGAAGATGAGTTGGAAGTAATTGGACTTTATTATAACCAGAGATGAAGCACAGAGGCAAAGCCAGAATTAGGCTACCTCATGTTCTACTTTCTTAGTTAAAAACATATGTTGTTTATAAATGTGAGGCTTTTGCTAGTCATGATTGAATTTCTCTGTATTCATTCATTCATTCATCATTCAATTTATTATTCATTCTTAAGTGTCATAACCCTTAAGAACAGAGCAGTACAAAGACAGATATAATTTTCTTTCATGGAATTTATAATAGTAGAAAACTAGTTTTATATTCTTGGCTACCAAACATAGATAACCTAGAAGTGAAAGTTTTTTTTTTTTTAAAGATTTTATTTATTTATTTGACAGAGAGATACAGCGAGAGCAGGAACACAAGCAGGGGGAGTGGGAGAGGGAGAAGCAGGCTTCCCGCCGAGCAGGGAGCCCGATGTGGGACTCGATCCCAGGACCCTGGGATCATGACCTGAGCCGTAGGCAGACGCTTAACCACTGAGCCACCCAGGTGCCCTAAGTGAAAGTTTTGATAGAAATAATAATGCTTGGGGTGCCTGGGTGGCTCAGTGGTTAAGCGTATGCCTTCAGCTCAGGTCATGGTCCCAGGGTCCTGGGATCGAGTCCCACATCGGGCTCCCTGCTCGGCGGGAAGCCTGCTTCTCCCTCTCCCACTCCCCCTGCTTGTGTTCCCTCTCTTGCTGTGTCTCTCTCTATCAAATAAATAAATAAAATCTTAAAAAAAAAGAATAATGCTTATGCTGTATAATTGTTTTTTATAGCACATCTGAAAATTCTGTTACTAGTATCAACATTACTATCTATCATGCTTTGGTTAGCAAATTTACATATTGCTAATCTACATATTGCTTGCTAATCCAAGCTTTAATGAAATGTTCTGTGTCATTTTAAGCATAAAAAGGAGAACAGTACACATAACCAGAATGTGTGAGAAGAACTTATATATATGCAAGTACTTATTCCTGTCTTATTTTGTCACTTATCCCCTATTCATTCATAGGATTGCATATATACACACACATATACATACGTGTTCATTTATCTCTGTTTCTATCTACTTATGATATATGGTATATGTGATTATGTGTATGCATATATACATTAGATCTTGTCTTCTGAAAAGCAAATGCCATTTAAGAATTAGTTATGCAGAGATATATTAGGTGAATGTCTGTCTGTGAGCAAAGAAGGAGAAGAGTCCAAAGAAAGCAGGGAGAGTCACAGACAATGATGCAGATCTGATTCCTGGGCAAAAATAAGGGAAGGGAGGAGAGAAAGAATAAAAAGTGTTGGATTGGCAGAATTTTAGATACAGCAGAGGCCTTAGAAAATTTGGGGAGGCCAATAGGAGAGATGCATTTTCATGGACACCACAAAATACATGCACACAATATATATATATATATATTTTAAAAAACATATTTATTTCCCCCAGTGAATTATTAATGGATATCTTATAACATCTCAATTTTTAGTTACTATCATAGACATCACATTATTAGGATACCCAATTTTTAGGATTATTTTTTCACTTATGTATTAAAATTTCCATGTATTATTATCTCCTATATCAGAAGATATACCGACACAAGTAATTTGCCCATTGGGTGTATTGTTGGAAACCATTACCTAGTCTTTGTGAATGATTTTTAGCATCCGGAAAAGAAAAGCTACAGGTTATCTTTTAATTTTCTTCTCAAAGGTTTGTCTTCTTTTATAAATAGAAAATGTTTAAGGTATATAGGAATCCTTTTTTTTTAATACTCCATAACTTTGGAAAGCTAAATTATACTACTCTTGCAAAAATCAAGACTGCTGACTGTTTCTTGCTTAATGAAATTAAAATAATGATTATAGGCAAAGACAATATTACAGAACTGAATATAATTGCAAGTATATATGCACTAAACCATGGGATGCACACTTTGGCCACAGCCAAAACATAATTAGATTTCTCAGAAATACCTCCTAGTGTTTAAGAGAAATAGCACTATATCACAGTGGTACAAAAATGTATATAAAAGTCAATGGTGTGACTTTTTTTGAGAAATATGGCTGATAACAAATTACATGCTGTTTGCTCTGGTAGTATTAATGAAACTTGAATGCCTTTAGACAAGTCATAAAAAATGTTTTTTCATACCTTAAACAATGACAAAACAATAACATGTGTATCTTTTTCCACTTGGTGGTCACTTGATTTCCTAATTCTGTTATTCATGTTAGTACAGAGAGGAATATAAAGAAGAACACCTAGATTGGTGGAAGTGGGTATTAAGCACAATAGTAAATTTGGCCAATACCTTATAAGTCTCTTGATATAAATTTTTTCAAACTTTAAGAACCTAACTATTGATTCTCCATATACATACAGTTTTATTGGTAAAATGAAACATAAGCATAACTAAAAATCCATTATGTTTATCTCTGAAAAATGTTATGAGAATCTTATGTACACATTAATGCTGTAGTTTCATGTACCATGGGGAACATTCACATTAAATCTGCACTTCTACAATGTCTCTGACTTACTTTTCAATTATTCATATTTTTTGTTACCCCAAAATTCAGAAAAAGCAGAACTATAGTATTAAAAATAAATCCTTTCTAAATTGTTGACTTCTAAATGTCATCTAATATGTATGTTTCCTATATGGTGGAGATTCTGTTGTGCTTCTAGCCATCAGTATTTTACAACTTCATGATTGAGGAATGAAAATTAGCGCTAGTTTTTAGAGTACTACATTTAATCTCAATTAAAACAATTTTAAGGGAAATTATTTCTCAATTATAGTCAGTGGAACAACTAGAAGAAGCCTAATAGAGCTCATCACTTTGAAGGGCACTGGAATTTATGTGTAAGAAAAAAATAATACCTCTAATTTTTTAATAATTTGGAGTAATATTTTAATGCATTTATCCAATAAGGATTCACTGAGTTTTACAGACAAAATACTTTTCACCTAATAAGTGCTAGGTGAAAAATAGAGACATTTTCCTGCTTTTGCAAAAGTTGTATTCCAGTATTCTTATATTCATCAAAAAACTTACTTTCTAATACTCATATCCCTCAAACAGTCCACTATAGAATAGATTATTTGATTGCAACTGGAAAGAATGTAGGGAGGAAAAGTACAAGGTGTCAGGAGAGCCTGTAATCTGGGTACTAGGCCTAGAGTTGGGCCTGGGGAGGTGTCTTGAAAGAGTGATGTGGAGGAGAAATCTGGAGAATGAGGAGACAGCATCAAGGAATACAGTGGAGGAAGAGTGTTCCAATCAGAAGGAATAGAACATGGGAATATCCTGAAATAGGGAGGAACATATGCTTCAGGAAATAAGAGAGCAATGTGACTGGGGCTCTGAAAGCAAGCACTAGTGACCTGGGAAGTGGGACAGAAGAAAAGGGTAGGAGGTCTCTAAATGTGTCGCCCTCTAACCCATAAGAGGTAACTTAAGGTAGATTTTGTTTTATGTGGGGAACTTATTAAACTTTAGGTCACTGTTTGATACCAGGTATAATAGTAAATTATATATTAATATGCTTGTGATATTCTTGATTAAGTCACAGAGATTTTTCTTTTTAGCAAAAGACAAATTGTTGCCACATGCGTTTAAAAAAAATTCTTAATGAGCAGTTATATAAAGATCATATCATTTGTATAGATCACTGATTAGGAAATGAGTTACCATCAGTTGGTGGATGACACATCAGAAATTTAGAACTTTCTCCCATCTTTCCAAGTTCCTAAATTATATTACAATGAAAAGTTTTCTTTGTAAAGTGCTAAAGGTATTTCTCAATGGAAGCAATACAATGAACTTTTTGGCAGCTCTCCTAGGAAAAAATCTGTCTAGCATTTTTGGAAATGAGTAGGGAAAAAATATAAATAATCTAAAATAAACTCACATTAGAGACTTATATGTAATAGTACACAGTGTGTATTGGGAATTACATTTTTTCCATAATACCTTTAGGAAAGGTTTTATGGCTCTGTAAGAATGGGAAATCACACTCCCATGAGAAATTTGGTATTAACATCAATTCTACAAGGAAAAATCTTAAATAGTCTTACATATCAGTTTGGATCTATTTTATTTATTTATTTATTTATTTATTTATTTATTTATTTATTTATTTAAATTTTAATTCCAGTGTAGTTAACATATGTGTTATATTAGTTTCAGGTGTAAAATACAGTAATTCAACGATTCCATATATCACCCAGTGCTCATCAGGATACATGTACTCTTAATCCCCTTCACCGATTTCACCCATCCCCCCACACACTCTGTAACCATCAGTTCTCTATAGTTAAGAGTCTATTTCTTGGTTTGTCTCCACCTCCCCCCACCTTTGCTTTTTTGTTTTGTTTCTTAAATTCCACATATAAATGAAATCATATGATATTTGTCTTTCTTTGACTGGCTTATTTCACTTAGTACTATGGCCTGTAGATCCATTCATCTTATTGCAAATGGCGATTTCATTCTTTTTTTCATTCTCTTTTTATGGCTGAATAATATTCCATTATATATATATGTATATATATATATCTCACTACCACATGTTCATTATTCATCTAGTGATGGACATTTGAGTTGCCTCCATATCTTGACTATTGTAAATAGTGCTGCAGTAAGCATAGGGTTGCACTTACCATTTTGAATTCAGGTTTTCTTATATTATGGGTAAATACCCAGTAGTGCATTTACTAAATCATAGGGTAGTTCTATTTTTAATTTCTTTTTAAAGATTTTATTTATTTATTTATATGAGAGAGAGAGAGCACATGAGAGGGGGGAGGGCTAGAGGGAGGAGCAGACTCCCTGCTGAGCAGGGAGCCCGATGTGGGACTCGATCCAGGGACTCCAGGATCATGACCTGAGCCGAAAGCAGTCGCTTAACCAACTGAGCCACCCAGGCGCCCCTGTTTTTAATTTTTTGAAGAGCCTCCATACTGTCTTCCACACTGACTGCACCAGTTTGTATTCCCACTAACAGTGTACGGTGGTTCTTATTTCTCCACATCATTACCAACTTTTGTTGTTTCTTATGTTTTTTGGAATCTATTTTAAAAGTAAAATCTTGTGAGAGACTAGTAGAGTTTGATCATTAAGAGGTCTTCTCTTCTTTCCACTAAATTTTAAACGTGTAATATATGTGTCTACTGAATACATTAGATAGTGTAGAGGTTGCAACTCGGAGAAAAAAGTCAGAGAACTCAAAGTCACTTGCATTAATGAAAAAGAAAAGGTATGTGTGAGGTGTGGCTCTAAAAGAAAGGATCTGGGGTAGCTGGGTGGCTCAGTCGGTTAAGGATCCAACTTGATTTTGGCTCAGGTCATGATCTCAGGGTCCTGGATTGAGCCCCACATTGGGCTATCCCCCTAGTGGGGAGTCAGCTTGAGGATTCTCTCCCTCTCCCTCTGCTTCCCCCAGCCAATAATTAAATAAATCTTTAAAAAAATAAAACAAAGGATCAAATATGTGTGTCACTTCTGGGATCTATGTCATGTATTAACAGTTATACTTTATGTGTGGAATAATGAACAATATGTAAATTACAGCAATATGTAAAGTACTATACATTAATAGGAAATACAAGTTTATTTCTCACTACCTCTTTGATGGCTTGTTATGATAACCCCCTAACTAGTCATCCTGTTTCCTGTATCTTCTCCTTTTTAACTAAATTCGACACATTGTTGTTTTAAATCACAGATACGTTAAGCAAGATTTGTGCCTAAAATCCTTCAATAGTTATCTTCTGCTTTATTTCTTAGGCATTAATATATCCGCCTGTCTTTAACCTGTCTTTCTAGCGTTATTTTCCGCACTCCCTGCAACCAACGTGAACCTCTTATTGTTGTCTGTATATATTCTATGTTTTACCTTCAGGCTTGTTCACATTATTCTCCCTGTTTTTATTTTCTCTTCCTCCTGTTTATCACCTCAATTTCTGACTATTCTTTAAAACCAAGTTCAAATGATTTGAACTCCATGAGCCTTTCCCTAATCCTGTCATCTCTTCATTAAAGAATTCTCTGTGATACATTAACTATGCTTTTTTTATAGCGCTTGTCACATTTGACATTGCATTATTTATGTCTATCTGCTAGATTATAAGGAACTTGAAGGCGGGGATTATATCTCAGTCATTTAGCTCTGTGCCTTGTATAGTAAATATACCTAGAATGAATAAATAAATATGTAAAGGGAAATATATTACCTTCAAATGCATCAAGAGAATGCAGGCTTCATCCACATACACAAATCAAGTTGAGTATTTAGCTGACTTGAAGAAGAACTGTCTTATTACAGAGAAAAGTATAATTTAGTATTCATTTACTTATTCATTCATTTAAATTTTTTTTCCACAATAATTTATTGAGCATCAGCTTTTGGCTAGGAGTATCATACAGGTAGTTTGTAAATTCAAGATTGATGTGAATCTTTACCTGAGTTTCTCAAAAAACATGACATTTTCTTCTCAGAGAAGGTAAAAGAATTTGTATTGAGAGAATGTGAAATAAACTATATCCAAAATTTAATTGGGATGAGCCTGTGTTAATCGGTATATAGGAGTTTGTGTTGAACTCTTGCCCCCTCTCCCTTAAAGAAATTTATCTACTACACATTTTTATTGCTTTGAAATAAAAATAATATTTCTGTCTTTGTAACATTGTTTTTGCAAATAATTTCAACACCCAGAATAAATGAAGCTATTTTTCACTATGAGGAGATGACATAAAGGGAAATGATGAAATCAGGCATGAACTATGTGATTAGAAATAGCTGGAAGTACTTTCCTTTCAACATAACGGTATATTTCAACTATGCCAAAAAGTTCTCCTGGCTAAAAATGATCATATCTTTTCATTTTCACATGAGAGTGAAATGTTTGTATCTTTTAATTTTGTTCATTTTATTCCCAAAATAAAGTCTTAGGGAAGCAAAATTTTGCAAAATTATTAGTCTCAATGATATGCATGGTGATGACAGATGAATCAGTGAATCAGATGACCCAAGTTCTACTCCTGGGTCAGTCACTGAATTAAATCTGTGACCTTGGTCAATTCATCTAAATAGATTCTACCTCAAAGACCTTATCTGCAAATCTGGGGATTAGTCTTTAATGGTAATTTTTAAACTTCTCTGGGGAGTCACAGTGGTTCACAGTCTCTTTAGGAACTGCCTGGAAAGAAGGAGAGGCCTAGTGTACTAAGTACTACCATTTTTAGTACTTTTGTCTTCTGTTTTATTATGTAATAAAATCCCTTTTACAGTAGATTACCTAGATTGGATGATTTCTATGTTTCCTGCATCAATAATTTCAATTAATTTTTACTTCTCTATGGAGCATGGATAGTTTCAGGTAAATGTAATTATCATTTAGTTCATTTTATTCCCGTATCAAACCTGTATTGAGAAGTTTTCTACATGTCTGGGTCTGTACCTAGTGTTTTGGAAATTCAGAGACCACAGAGTTCAAAATCTACTGGAGAAGATAGTCATATAGATATCTAAGGAAAAAACCTATGTGATAGGTGTTATGACAGAAATGTGAATAAAATACCTTTGACGGGTATCAGCAGAAAGTATATGCTTCCTATGCTTCATGCCCCTGGCAGTTAAAGAACCATAATAGCAAACTGATGCAAGTTTGTTTTAATTCCAGTGATTTCAGCTTCTGTTTTGGAACTGAAGCACTTTTTATTTCAGGACGATTAATTTTAAAGTAGGTGCTTTATTTGAAGGAAGAAATATTATATTTGAAAACAATTTTTATTTTTAAAATCATTTATTCACATATAATTATATTACAATACGCCAAATTTTGACCTTTATGCAAAAAGAGTTAAAGCATATAAAAGTCCATAGGTTTTAAGAAGTATAGAGATCTTTATGACACAAGTATAAACATGGAAATTTTTATAATTGTTACAAATAATTTAGTATACATGTATGTCAAAGTCTAAGTGAAATATGCATTGTGACATGAACACTCTTAAATGTATATTAGCATAACTTAATATATTGCCAAATGTTAATGTTTAAACCATCCCTAAACACTGCTTACAATTTACTTTTAGTATTTACGTAAACAACCTCAAAGTAGAAAGTACCACTGCATGAAAAAAGAAATATTAAAGTCTTATTATTTTGTTTAAAGAATTCTAGGTTTTGGTTGAATACCCATGTTAATTATTATATTGTCTTTTTCCCTTTCTATTCTTTTTTCTTTGAACATTAAGATTTGTCCTCCCCAAAATGTGAATATATACACCTTGCCTACCCTAGATTTTATTCTGTGTTAACTGAAATATATATTCGTTTGTGATGGTTAATTTTGTGTGTCAATGTAGATAGGTCATGATACTCAGATATTTAGTCAAACATTATTATAGCTGTTTCTGTGAAAGCAGTTTTTAGATGAGGTTAACACTTAAATCAGTAAACGTTGAATAAAGCAAATTATCCTTCATATTGTGGGTGGGCCCCATCCAATCAGTTGAAGGACTTCATAGGGAAAAAATGATCTTCAGTGAAGTAGAGGGAATTCTGCCAGTTATCACCTTTGGTCTCAGATTGCAACTCTTCCATTGGTTTTCATCTTTCTGGCCTATCTAGCATATTTTGGACTTGCTAAGTTTCTAAAATTGAGTGAGCCAATTCCTTAAAGTCAGTCAATCAATCAGTCTCTCTCTCCATATCTGGTGTATGTGTGTGTGTGTGTGTGTGTATTGCTTACTATATGTATATATCTCTTGTCGGTTCTTTTTCTCTGAGGAGCCCTGAATGCTTTAAGGCCTAGGAGGTACTGACCATATTATAGTAGTTTGAACAAAAATTTTGGCCTAAGGCAGAAAATAACTCCATTTATATGTAATGTGATATAGTGATGTAGTTATTGAAAAGGTAAATATGGTATGGTCAAGATAATAGAGTGAACAGATATTCTTCCAGAGGCAAGACAGGCCTGGATATTGTACAAAAGTTCCCAACCTGTATGATAGGTGACAAAATTTGAAAACTACTAACATATCCATCTGGAATGGAGAAAAATTAACTTCAGTAATATTTAACAGTTACAATTGTTATTTATGATCATTATTAGGTTCTTAAGTTTAGTTCCAAATCATTTTACAAATATTGTGACTGTTTTTCCTTTCTTTTGTCTTGTTTTGACTTCTAGTAGAAATACAATTATCATAGGCCTTTGAAAGTCTAGAATTAGCAGGGCTTAAGTGAAATTTGAAACTCTTTGAATCTGAAATATATCTCCTGAAAGTTTTTCTAGAACTAGTAAAATTGTACACTAACCTCGTTATTTTGTTATTTTTTTAAAAAGATTTTATTTATTAGAGAGAGAGAGAGGAGAGAGAGGTAGTGAGAGAGAGCATGAGCAGGGGCAGAGGAGAGGGAGAACCAGGCTCCCCATGATCAGGGAGCCCAACATGGGGCTCGATCCCAGGACCCTGAGATCATGACCTGAGCCAAAGGCAGATGCCCAACTGACTGAGCCACCCAAGATGCCCCTATTTTGTTCTTTTTAAAAATATATGATATTAAAAAAAAGGAGAGAGAATAATCTAGGAAAAAAGTACACATCAGGCAGCCAATTTTTTTTGTTATCAACAGTTTATTATATTGGATCTCCTTAAAAAAGAATATTACATTAAGAAACTTTTGAACCTCAATATACACACCTCCCTGATCCATTTTCCTCCTTTATTCCTCATACCTATTTTACCATATATGTATTTATCATAAATATTTATCTATTATTTTACATTTGAAAATTTTATATGTGTGATAGAGCCTACTTGATATTTATATAACTTACTTTTTTCAGTTAATATTTTTTGATGTTTGCCATCATTGTGTACATAAGTTTGGTTTATGCACTTTCACTGAAATAGAACATTTACTTTTTTACTTTTCAAAGATACAAGTATTTTACTATCTTGTGGATGTATGTTTTATTCATTTGTAATTTGTTCTAATATAATTTACACAGTTTTACTGAATATTCTTTGTGCATATCTTTGTAAAAATAATATTTTAGTGAGTGTTCTTTACATATCTCATTCAATAGTGAGATTTTAAAGTGCTCATCAGTTTTCAAGCTTGTGAAAAATGTTTGAGTCCTTTAAAATATTTTCTTAATATTTTAGTAAAATTATATGATGCAAGTCTTGAAACCTACACTAGTTTTCCCAGAAAATTACATGTATTTACACATTGAAGCATTAGACCTACTTTCTTCTACCTTATAGATATTGAGGTAAAATTAGAGTTTGAGCATGTGGAACTTCCTACAGAACTCAGCCAAGGAGTATACTATGTTAAATATCCATCATGTTAGTTTACGTGTTTTATAATGTAATAAAGCAGATGTTTTAAAGTAAAACATTTAATCAGGTGTATTTGTCATCTTTTCTAGCCAAAATCTCCAAGAAATGTAAAATGAAGAATGATCATATTTACCCTCCATATGTCTTTTTCCTAAGAAGTCAAATACTCTTCCAGTATAGAAAGCCATAAAACCTAAAATTACACTTTTATTTCCTTCCTTATCTCTGACATACACTTTCTACAGGAAGCTTTTGAAGTTATTTTCTTTTTCATATTGATAAATTTAAAATTTAAATCCAATTATATCAAACCCCAGCTAAGTCTTAGTCTCTTCTCTAGGTGCTTTACATATGTATCTGATTATATCTAGTGTTTAATCCCAAGCAAGTTTTGAATGATTGTGTGTGGTGGCTTTTATTTTTTTTAAATTTAAATTCAATTAGTTAACATATAGTACATCATTAATTTTTGGTGTACTGTTCAGTGATTCGTTAGTTGCGTGTAGCACCCAGTTTTCATCACATCACGTGCCCTCCTTAATGCCTATCACCCTGTTACCTCATACACCCGCATCCCCTCTAGCAACCCTCATTTTGTTTCCTGGAGTCAAGAGTCTCTCATGGTATATCTCCCTCTTTGGTTTCTTCCCATTCAGTTTTCCCTCCCTTCCCATGTGATTCTATGTGCTATTTCTTATATTCCACTTATGAGTGAAACCATATGATAATTGTCTTTCTCTGATCGACTTATTTCACTTAATATAATACCCATCAGTTCTATGTAAATGGTAGGTATTCATCCTTTCTGATGGCTGAGTAATATTCCATTGTATATAGGAACCATATCTTCTTTATCCATTCATCTGTTGAGGGACATCTTGGCTCCTTCCACGGTTTGACTCTTGTGGACATTGCTGCTATGAACATTGCTGCTATTGTGGACATTGCTGCTATGAACAGTACAGGTGCCTCTTCTTTTCACTACATCTGTATCTTTGGGGTAAGTACCCAGTAGTGCAATTGTTGGGTCATAGTGTAGCTCTATTTTTAACTTCTTGAGGAACCTCCATACTCTTTTCCAGAGTGGCTGTACCAGCTTGCATTCCCACCAACAGTGTAGGAGGGTTCCCCTTTCTCCACATTCTTGCCAATATTTGTTGTTCCCTATCTTGTTATTTCAGCCATTCTAACTGGTGTAAGGTGGTATCTCATTGTGGTTTTGATTTGTATTTCCTTGATGACAGGTGATGTGGAGCATTTTTTCATGTGTCTCTTGGCCATTTGTATGTCTTCTTTGGAGAACTGTCTGTTCATGTCTTCTGCCCATTTCTTGACCAGATTATTTGTTTTTTGGGCGTTGAGTTTGATAAGTTCTTTATAAATTTTGGATACTAGCCCTTTATCTGATATGTCATTTGCAAATATCTTCTCCCATTCCATAGGTTTGTTTTATTTTATTTTGAATGTTGTTTAAATTTTTCTTATGGTCACCTGTATAGATTGGGTATTTAATTTTCATTTCATATTTTTAATACGTTAAAGCAGATTTGACACAGTGATTATTTTCCAAAGGGAGCACACTCTCATGCTAAATTAGCAGGGAGTTTGTAGGTATTATTCCCAAGGAAAAGGTTCATCAGCCTAGAAATGTGTAATTCAACTCTTTGTGTTTTTTTTAACCATACCACTGAGATTTTGTGTTGTACCTTCTGTAGCTGAAAGTTTTGCATAAGGTGGTAATCTCTGTACAGATTAAATGCCCTATTATTTGGGGCATTACAAAATATAGAAATGATTTATGTATTCAAGTACTAATAAGCATTACTCCAGAACATAGTACTTTACTTTATGAACACATAATTCCTTTAGGGCTCCTGGCCAGGGGTTTGAAAATACAAAGCAAACGAATTTTTGTTTTCCCTCTTTGAAGGTCAATAAACAGCAGTTTATAATTACAACTTACAATACTCACATCACTAAATTAAAAGTGTATTATGGTTGATTTTGAACACTGCAGTTGTTTACCCATCACAATCTGGCAAGGAGAAAGCTTTAACTTTAATTGTACTACTATACTCAAGCAGGATTCTTGACCATTCCTATCACAGTGTTTGCTATTCGGGATAGATATAGTGGGAGAAAGTCAACCTTGTTTCACTCTGTCATTGTTTAAAAATATCATAAACTAAAAAGGGTCTTTGTGTGGCTGTTGATTTTTTTCTAACAACCTTTAGCTGGAAGCAAATATATATTTTTGCTTAAGAATAAAATTAAGGTTTTCAGTTTGTGCTGAAGGTCACCATTCAACACCAAAATATTTTTGTTGTTATTTTCTGAAAACTCAAGAAAGAGAATTGGTTAAGGATAGGGAAATGGCTTGCTACTTAGGGAGATGATATTCTGTAGTTGTTAATTTAAGGCCTTCCCTGACCAAGATATATTCCTAAAATAGTTATTTTCTTATACTTTGAGTTAAGTAATTAAATTATTTTGCTTAAAAAAAAGTAAAATATGTGAATACTTCTTTATAGAACACTCTAAAGTCATTCTTCATGTATCACTGAGGGTCTCACAGACCAAAGATGAAGCCAGTGAGACCTGTTGTGCAGATACATATGGCTACGCAAGTGTATTGTGATGTCTGACAAAGCTCTCATTTCTCTTGAGACCCATAAAGATCAGAATAAATAGATGCACCTTTATTATAAGGGACATAATTTTCTCTGGTTCAAATTTGGAGAGATTTAAATCTCAATTTTTATGTAAATCCATATTTATATAAGAGATAGAAATAAATTTATAGCATTATAAAATAAATCATACAATATTGTTTATAAAAATAACTGTTTATAATATTTCTATTAATTTTTCAAGGCTCTTATTAAATGACCTTGATTGCATATGCCTTTACTGTGAAAATCAATGATTCTAAAATGTAGCAACTAGTTACTGTAAAGTTCTCGTTTAAAACTGGTAGTGTTTCATTTCCTAATTCTGTTTTCAGAATTCAAGATCAGAAACTATTGTCAATCTAGATGTTGTAAATTATTCTCTCAAACCGAGGTTTTTGCCCTCATCCCCTTAGAATTTTCTTTCAAGATCCTTGCTTGTAAAATCATTTGTATTTTTTCTATGCCATTAAATTGTAAACTTACTCTTCCTGTAGAAACCCTCACTTGGGGTATTGATGTATACTTAAGTACACAGATCCATCTCACTGAGTTTACGTACACAGAGTAAATTTTACCATCACAGAGTTTTGTCTGAAACTTTTGAACCACAGTATTTATGAAAATAATTTAACTTAATTAGGTATTATTTTTAATCATTCATATATATATCTTTTGGAAAATAAAGCAAAAAAAAAGTCTGGGGGTGCCTGGGTGGCTGTCGTTAAGCGTCTGCCTTCGGCTCAGGTCATGATTCCAGGGTCCTGGGATCAAGCCCCGCATCGGGCTCCCTGCTCAGTGGGAAGCCTGCTTCTCCCTCTCCCCCTCCCCCTGCTTATGTTCCCTCTCTGTCTCTCTCTCTGTCAAATAAGTAAATAATATCTTTAAAAAAAAAAGTCTGTGGTAAGTTTAACAACAGTGAGTCTTAACTCTAAGATCAACAGAAATTAAGGGACTTGGACAAATCTGTCTTCAAGCCTGAGTTATCAAATCCAGTTCACTGAAATTGTCAACAGCGATTTACAAAAATGAGCTGAAGGTCACTCTTCATTTATTCACTTCTATATTGATTTTTCTTCTTCTTATACTTGTTCTCACACAGCTTCTTTTTGTTTAAAGAACTTTATATTAAAAAGTCAGGAATACTAGGACTTAAGCCTCCTATTGTTAATTTTAAGAGGAATTTAACTCTTTCTTGTCTGTCTTCCATAATGAGAAGTGGGATACTAGATGTTAGATTCATTGAGGTCTGATGATTCTACTGGTCCCAGTCTCCATCTTAAGAGTCTTACCTTACCACCTCTATTTGTTTCTTTCTTTTCTTTTCCTTTTTTTTTTAACCCAGTTGCTACTTTCTTCAGCTTCTCTTCCATTTAAATGCTGCTTCCCTTGCCCCACCCCCACCATTTATATGATGTCACTTTCAGTGACCATTCCCCACCCTATTCTCGAACATTCATAAAATATCCTTTCCTAAATTGTGGAGCATATGCTCTTCCTCTCACCTCCATCATTCCTTGCTATTCTATCATATAGTCTATAATCTGTCTATAATGAAGAAATTAAGAATTAGGGCTGTTGTAGCAAGAACCAAAGGAATGAGAAAGAGTGGAAATAGCATAGCTCTGGTTGAAACTGCTTTAATTATGCCCTTTATGTTAGCAACAACTTACTCTCTTTATTCTAAGAGGGTTTTTACTACATTCTCTTCCCTATCCTAACCCCAGTTCAAACAGAGGCTCATCTCAGTTCAGTTAAGAGGAAGAAAGACTGTTCTCTTTAATGTTAGACATAAAGCTGTAGCCCCTCATACCAGAAAGGTTTTAGTACGTATATTAACTTGTTGTTCTATGTACTTTAGCACAGTCTAGATGAATTAAGACAATATATTTAACTATTTTCTTCTGATGACAAAACAATATAATGCCTACTAACACTGTCTCTGTGTATAAATTTTAAGAGTGTCAGAACACCTTAAAAAGAAAGGCAGTGTGTAAATCCAGCGTATTATCTTCAGATCAGCTACCATTTGATAGTGTGTGTAGGCTCCAACGAATCAAAAATGAAAAAGACAAGTTCATTGATCTCAAGGAGCTTACAGTCTTATAGGGGAGCTAGAAATGTAAACACATAAATAGTAAAAAGGATTGATTTATTTAAAAATAGGAGCATATATAAAATAGAGCAATTGTATAGAAAAGTGCCTAATTCTCATAGGAAGCTAAAGCAAGTGCTTCAAAAAAGTAAACTCTCCTGGGCAGAATGTTGAGGGATAAGTAGGAATATTTGTCAAAAAAGGAGTGGAGAGGGAGGTGAAGGAAATTTGAGGCAGAGAGAACACATACAAATTCAAGAAGACATTATTAATTAATAACAATATTTTAATTCATTAAAGTGTGTTTTTTGAGATGGGATTACATATATGCCAAACAAGAAAATGCCATACTGCTGCCGTAAGGTATCATTTTACCAGATTGATTGATTTGTTTGCTCATTGTTATTATGGAAATAATTTTAAAAAATTATTTATATAGAGTTATAATTTACCAGCAGCAAATAAAAAACTGCTAGGGATGTGAATGATGGGGCATTTTTCTTTGGAGTTTCATCAAAATCTTACATTCCTCTAATTGGATCTTTCCTTTTAAAAGTATCTAATTAGATATTTGTTTGCAGTTCATAAAGCATCGTAATCTTGTTTATTTGGAAATCTTGTTTGACATGTCCTTCTGTTTAGTCTTGGTATTAAATTAGGCACCAATAGAATAAATAATGAGATTGTGAGATGTTAATACCAAGATCAGTTCAGTTTTCTACCCATTTCCACTAATGTGAAAAGTATCTAACACATTTGCATAAATCTTGAGTTATAAATGGGGTAATAACCAAAATTACAAATTTTACTACTTTACCTCTCTTAGGCAATAGACAATATGGACAAAAGGAAGATCCTGTACAGGCAGAGGTTGACACCCTCACAAAATCCTTTTGTATTATTTTTATCACTTTTATTTTCATTGCTTTTCAGAATTTTTGTGTGGATTTACACTTATTTTTCTTTTTAAAAATGAGTCTTGCACTTTTTTATTTTTCAGATTCTTGCTTCTATTAATTTTTTTCTATATTTTGCTCCTTCCAAACCTCTTTTTTTATTAATTTATTTATTTGTCAGAGAGAGAGAGAGAAAGCACAAGCAGGGGGAGTGGCAGACAGAGGGAGAGGGACAAGCAGGCTCCCTGCTGAGCAAGGAGCCTGATGTGGGACTTAATCCCAGGACACTGGGATCATGATCTGAGCTGAAGGCAGATGCTTAACTGACTGAGCCATCCAGGTGTCCCCTGACCCTCTTTTTTATGTTAAGCTTATTTTTCTGTTAAACCAATTAGACTGTTTAACTTTTAAAAAGTATTCTACATTCTCTAAATTGTTAATATCTATGAAACTAGGCTTAAACTGTCCCCCGATTTTTTTTATCTTGTATAACTGATTTTTTAGAAGTCCTCTAAGAGCTTAGTATGTCTTGGAAATGGGTGATGTAATATAATCATATAAAGCTGCATGAATGATGAGAAATGTAAACTTAACTATGAGTATATGAAAATTTGACCCAAAGAAGAACTAGATTATCAGTAATATATGTAGATCATAGAGATTGTAATGAACCCAGGCTATGTCAGCTTTTATCTAAACTAAGAAGGATAAGTTAATTCATCCACCCAATACAAACTAAAATATAGTTATATACTGCAAGCATTGTTACCATGTTCTGGAGCTAGATACAAAAATGTTGTTATTTAACATTTATTGTTTATTATATAGCAGTTATCATTTAAAGGCTTTCATCATTGGGTAATATAAGTTTTCAATGACCACCTTGAATAGTTATAATTCGCTCAAGTTTTGAGGTCAGAACATTAAAATTTAGAGAAATGAAATGACTCTACTGAAGTCATTCAGCTAGTAGTTAAAGAACTTGGACTGGATCCTAGTTCTATCAAAGCCCATGTCCACTACCTAATGTACTTTAGAAGCTCCACTTACCCAAAATATTTGGTTATATATTTACCAATTGGGAGAATTCCTAACCAAAGAGACTTATTCCTTTGAAAATATTTTCTTTAGTTTCCAGTTATTTTGCATTCTATTTCCAAAAACAGTTGTAAGAGAATGGAAGGCTTGTTTTGTGTCATAGCATCCACTTCCAGTACTGGGTCAACCCAATGAGAAGGGTGTTGGACAAATTGATACTGGGTCAGGAGAAGAGTTACAGGAAAAAGGCACAAGCAAACAGAAAAACCAAATAAAAGAAATGAAAACCAAAACCACAACAAAAATACAAAATCTTAGAGAGTAACTCCAAATCCATCAGCTTTGAGGTCCCCTTAATTTTTACTTTTTTGAAGGCATGATTAAAAATAAGAGTTAATGAGAGATGTTTGGTGGTAATAAAGCAAACCTAAGAAGGCTTAGCCATAGAGAAGAGTTCATTGCTTTCTGAATTATTTTCACAATAATAAGGGCTAAAATTACTTTAATAAGAATAAAATTTGAAAATGCAGTTATATTAATAAATTAAGGAGACACTGGTTTCATTATAGTCTAGGAGATAACATTATATATACACAAAATATTTAGTTCCTAATATATTCCAAACTTACTGAAAGCAGAGATAATGTCATAGATATATTAAAATTTTGCTTAGAAGGCTTTTATAAACACAAGTGCCAAATATTTTAACCCAAATAAGGTTATTGGCATTTCTAAAGGCTCTAGGTATCCTAAGTTATAATTGGATGTGGACCTTGAGTTTAGGAGACAATTTTCTCTGAATACTAAATTTCTCTCTTCTTTGTCAGCTTAAAAATGAAAACTTCCAAATAAAACTTCCAAGAAGATAGGGAGAGGGAGGCAAATATTTTTCACTTTAACTTTAACCTCCAGTAGAAAAATAACTCCTCAAATGTGGCCCAAGAGTAATTCAATATTTTGACTTAAAAAATAATACCATTTGGTTTTAAAAAATAATACCAATAATTAGGCTTTAAAGTAATGCAACCTTTATTCGTTTTTGAATAAGAGAGATACAAATTTATTTCAGTATTGTCAAAGGAAGCCCTCATCCCTCTTTAATAGGGACTATTATTTATGCAGTCTTTCTAGGTATAAAGAATTGGCTGGAATTCCTAGAGGTTTGCCACAGCCTAACCACGGAATAAAGTCTTATCCCAAACTGAAATGTATTAGAAAGAGAAAAAGGGTCTTTAAGCCAAAATTGGCTAAGATAGTTCAGAATTACATCTGTATTCTGAAACTGCTAGTGACTCATAGGTGAGGAGAATTTACACTTATTGTGTGTTAGGTGTGACTCATAGCATATAGACATTATCTCTAAAGCATCAAACAAGAATGATCGATAAGATTTTTCAAATTTTACAGATTTAAAATAGTGATCTGAAACAGACCTTTCAGATTATGTAAATCAGTGGTATTCACTGCTTCACTGGAATACTGTTCAATTTTGAGAAACATATACTTCAATTTTGTTAATACTTTCCACGTACAGTATTCCTAGAACATCTTTTAAGTAGATGTGTAGTATATTGTTGCATTGGGCACAAATCCTGGCAGTAAATAGCAAAATGTAATGGTAAGGTCAAGCCAGTTTCAAGGAAAGAAAACATATTTCCTGGAACATATGAGAACTTTACCATTTGTGTATATAACAGAACAGTATAAGGGCAAAATGACACAGTAGAAAGGCAAGGAGATGGAATGTTCAGTGTAGGTTGTTTAAAAATTACTGTGTGATATTGGAATAAGGAAGGATTGTGCTTTAATTATTGTTGATCTACAAAGAATTTTGCTGGTGATTCTTTAATTCCTTCAATTGCCCAGTCCTAAAAACTAATACCCCAAAATGTTCCATAAATCCAGACAAGGCTGAGGACCAATGATCTTGTACAGACCTTTCACTTTATAGGTGAGTAAACTCAAGGCTTGAATGGTTCAGTGATTTAACCATATTCAGTGAGCCAATCATTACAAAACCAGAACTAGAACACAGATCTCCTATATTTTTACCTGCTCTGCTTTCTTCCATGCCATGCTGCATAATATGAAGATAGTTGTAACATTTCTGGTTTTTTTTTTTTTTTAGGTGTCAAGTGGATTTTTTTTTTTTAACTCTAACTGGTAAGATTTTTGCAACAGTCATAGATGACCAACAGAATCAATCAAAATAATTTACATGTGCATTTTAACAGTGTATCATGTATACATGACATACAGTAAACTGTACATATTTAAATTGTACAATTTGTACATTTGTTGTGTATATGAACCATAATAACCATCAAGATAATGATTATCTCCCCCACGTCAATTCTCATTTGCTTCTTTGTAGTTCCTCCCTCCCATATTTCCTGTTTGCAAACTCCAGCCCCAGGCAAATGTTATCTTGTCACTACATTAGTTTGCATTTTCTAGACTTCTATATATGGAATCATACACTATATTCCATTTTGGTCTTGCTTCTTTAACTCAGCCATAATATTATGGCATCTATATTTCAGGGTTTATCAGTAGTTCATTGTTTTTTTTTATTGCCATCATATGAATATACATTGATTTTTTTTTAACTATTCATAAATTGCTGGGCATTTGGATTGTTTCTAGTTTTTAATTATTAGAAATTAAGCCTCTATGACCATTATTATTCAAGTCTTTGTATGGATATATGCTTTTATAAATTTTGAGTAAAGACTTAGAAGTGGAACATCTGGTTCATATATAATAAATACATGTTTAACTTTTAAAAACTGCCAATTTGTTTTCCAAAATAGTTATACCATTTTACTCACTCACTGGTAGTATATGAGAGTTCCAAATGTTCTACATCTTCAGCAATGCTTTATGTGTCACTAAAAAAATATTTTAGACATTGAAACATGTGCATAGTAGTGTCCCATTGTGGTTTTAATTTGCATTTCTCTAATGACTAATGATGTTGATCAGTTTGGCTCTTTGATCTGTTCAACCTTGTATCTAGAAACCTTGCAAAACCTTTTTAGTTCTAGTGGCTTTTATGTAGATTCTGTTGGATTTTCTTCATAGATGATAATCATATCATCTACTGGTAAATCAAATTTTATTTCTTCAATTTTGGATGACATTTTTTCTGGTTTATTGGATCAGCTAATATCTTAGGACAATGTTGAGTGGAAGTGATGAGAGTGAACATTCTTGACATGTTCCTGATCTTAACAGTCATCACCATTAAATATAATATTAGCTGTAGATTTTTCATACATGGTGTTTTCAGGTTCAGGCATTTTCCTTTTATTTCTAAGTTCCTCAGAATTTTAACCTAGAATCGGTCTGTCATGGTAAAGGTTCTGTATTAACTTGACAGGAATGTGTGTTGTGCTATTGTTTGATGTGCTCTATAATTATCAATAGTGTCAGTTTGGGTAATAGTGAGTTCAAGTCTTTTACATCTTGTTTGAATTCCTGTGTATATGTTCTATCAATTATTGTGAGAGAGGTGTTGGGATTTCTTTCTGTAATTGTAGAATTGTCTTCTTCTCTTTGAAGTCCAGTCTGGTTTTGCTGTATGTGTTTTTGCAGATCTGTTGTTAAACATTTACAATTTTTTATTCTCCTGCATTGCCCCCTTCTATCACTGTGAGATGATCTTTATATCTGGTAATAATAATTTGTTCAGAAAAGGTAACATTCTTTGTTCAGAAATTTACTTTGCCTGATACTAATATAGTCAATCCAGTTTTGCTTTGATTAGCACAAGCACAGTATCTTGTTTTCCATTCTCTTATTATAACATATTTGTATTTTTGTGTTTAAAGTGTATGTCTTATAGGCAGCATATAGTTGGATGTTGCTTTTTAAAACTCTTAATCTAGGGCGCTTGGGTGGCTCTGTTGGTAAAGCATCTGCCTTCAGCTCATGGTCCTGGGATCCAGCCTGGCATCAGGCTCCTTGCTCAGCAGGAAGCCTGCTTCTCCCTCTGCCTGCAGCTCCCTTTGCTTGCAGCTCCCCCTGCTTGTGAACTCTCTCTCTGACAAATAAATAAAATCTTTAAAAAAAAATAAAAAATAAAAATCTTAATCCAATCTAAATGTTTGTCTTTTAATTTGGTTAAGATCATTTGTATTTAAAGTAGTTTTGATATGATTGAATTTAAACCTACCATCCTGCTATTTCTTTTCTGTTTGTCTTTGTTCTCTTGTTTTGCTTCCTTTTGGATTAACTGAGCATTTGTTTTGATTCTTTGTTGCCTTTTGGTTGACTTATTTATTGACTTTGTTGTATTATTTTAGAGGTTGCTTTAGGATTTAATAGTATTCATATTTAACTTATCAGAGTCAACCTTCAAGTGATATTACAGCACTTTAAAATAGTCTAGAAATCTGATATCATTATTCCTCCATTTCTTCTTTCATGGCCTGCGTGTTATTGTTGCTATACATTTTACTTCTGGATATGTTATAACCCCACACTACATCATTATTTTTCTTTTTAAATAGTCGATTGTGTTATAAAGACCTTTAATATGAAATATATGTTATATTTATCCACATATTTTTCATTCCTAAGGCTCTTCATTCACTTGTGCCAGTCCGTACTTATATTTGGATCATTCTCTTTATACCTGGAGGTCTGCCTGGTGATTAATTTTTAAATCTTTTGTATGTAATGTCTTGATTTTACTTTTGTTTTTGAATGTTATTTACACTGGGTAAAAAAAAAATCATTAGTTGACAGTTTCTTTTTCAGTACTTTAAAAATGTTGATCCATTGTCTTCTGGCTTGCATTGTTTCTGATGATAAATCAGCTTGTTCTTTATCTTTGTTCCTCTGTATATAATGTTTATCATTCTTCCCTCTGTTTTTGAGATGTTCTCCTTTTCCTTGGTTTTTAGCAATTTGATTATAATGTGCCTTGGTCTGATTCTTTGCATATCTCTTGAACTTGAGGTTTGTTGAGTTTTTTGAATCCATGGGTTTATAGTTTTCATCAAATTTGGGAAAAAATGAACCATTATATTTTTCTGCTCCTGTCTTCTTTTCTTATTTTGAAATTATTTTAATTTAGAAATATGAAACGTCTTGAGAGAAAACAAAGAAAGAAAAACACAAAACATATAGGCAAATTTTTACTCCATGAACTTCTCCAAAACTCACTTGTTCACTAATTCCCAAGATGAAAAACTTCTAAAAAATATTCAGCCACCAACAATGATGTTATTAATAGGGATATAGATCAACTTAACAAAAAAAGCCAGTGAATCCCATTATAGCACATCCTATTGCTGTTGCTATGGCAGTCTTCTGAAATTCTTTTATATCAGGTTTAGTACATCTATTAACCAGCTGAATTCAGCCCTTCACAACCTGCCACCTTGGCTCAATGAAATGAATTACCTGATCCATGATTCCTGCCCACACAACACCTCAAATGCCAGGGACAGGTGGCACTGCTCCTCCCTTCTTTGTGGATTCCAACTACACAAGTATAGATTTCTTGGTTTTCCCATGAGTTACTAATGCTCTATTTTTTTGTTATTTTTTTCCTCTATGCATTTCATTTTTAGTAGTTTCTAATGCCACTTTTTTCAAGTTTACTCTTCTTTTACAAACTCTTCTAAGTAGTTAATGCACTATTAGGAGGTTTTCCATTTTAGTGTTGAGATAGCCAATAGCCTCAGCCTTAAGTAAACCTTAGTAAATGGTATGTCTACAACTTTCATGTGTTTCTTTCTCCAGTTTTATAGATAGTGTACTCACACACATAGACTATGCATACCCACTTTGTTGAGAGTTTTTTTCATAAATGGATGTTGAATTTTTTCAGAAGCTTTTTTGCATCTATTGAGAAGATTATACAATTATTTTCCTTCACTTTGTCAATGTGGTGTGTCATGTTGATTAATTTGTAGATGTTGAACCATCCTTGCATCCCTGGAATAAATCCCACTTAATCATAACGTGATTGTTTTAATGTGTTTTTTGATTTACTTTGCTTTTATTTTGTTGATGAGCTTTTAATCTATATTAATCAGGGATAGTGACATGTAGTTTTCTTTTTTTTTGTATATTGTCCTTGTCTGGTTTTGGCATTGGGGTAATGCTGGCCTCAAAAATGTGTTTGGAAGCTTTTCCTCCTCTAGTTTTTTTGGAAGATTTTGAGAAAGATGGGTATTATATCTTCTTTGCCTGGTAGAATTCACCTGTGAAGCTATATCCTCCTGGATTTTTGTTTGTTGGGAAGTTTTTTATTACTGATTCACTCTCCTTACTAGTAATTGGTCTATCAGATTTTCTATTTCTTCATGATTCAGTCTTGGAAGATTGTAATCTTTTAGGAATTTATTGATTTCTTCTAGGTTGTCCAATTTCTTGGCATATAATTTTTCATAGTAGTTTTATGATCCTTTATATTTCTGTAGTGTCAGTTATAACTTCTCATTCATTTCTGATTTTATCTGGGCTCCTTCTCTTTGTTTTTCTTGGTGAGTCTAGCTAAAGCTTTGCCAATATTTTGTTAGTTTTATTGATCTTTGTAATTGTCTTTTTAGTCTCTATTTCATTTACTTCCACTCAGATTAAAATTGTATTCTTATAGAGATTTTATATGTGTGTGTTATATAAAAAGATATATATATATATATACACACACACATAATATCATGATCATTTTATCTAACTATTGCCACAACATATAGCCAAATGTAGATATTTAAAATTTGCTATTGTAAAATGATGGAATTTTAAAAACCCATCAACAAAGTTCCTTTATTAATGAAAATTGTTTTTTAGTATCCAGTTTGTAAGGCTAATCAAGTTGATGTATAATTTGTGAGGGTTGGTGTCATCCAAAATATACTAAATGAAATGTGATCATTTTAAACTGTCTCAAATGGGTACGGGGGGACAGAATCTACAAATACAGAGATGGTTAAACTATTCAATTTGAGAAAGAGAGAGACAGAGACAGAGAAACAGGGAGAGATTGTGTTTTTGTTTAGTATTGTTAGATGTGTAAAGATGTACTTAAATCTTTTAAACGTGGAAGAATAGTTTTGTCATGAGGCAGCAACTCTGGACTGGAAAAATGCTAGAATTAAAAAAAAACTATAAATGCTGTACTTTGCTAATACAACACTTATTTTCTCATATGCAAGATAATTAAGGTCTCAGTGGTTAACCCATCCTAGTATCACTGAGGGAGTAGCAATCTGAATCTAATATCAAGTTACTTAGTTTAGAATAAATGGAGAGACACATCTTTGCAGTTTAAAGACACAGTTTCCAATGACCCAGTTTTTGGCATATTACTGTCATGGTTCACTCTAGGTTTCTAAATACTGTTTCTGTGCTTACTGAGCCAGAGACAGCATGCTCGATTGTGTCAGTTTATACTTGAATACCTTTAATATGTGAATTCATGCATTCTACTCACCATTTATCACTCTAAACCTCTAGGGCAGATGAATATAAACACACAAATGTAGTTTGGATTTTCGTTAAGTGTCATAAATACCCTGGGCTGTATTTCGGTTTTATTATAATTTATAATTTTAAGAAAAGATAAATACCTTAAATTTCATTTCTGGAAACACCTTATTATTTTGGAATAAAATTTGAATCCATTTAAAAATTTATGTAGATATATATCACAATATATATTGCAAATCACAAATATATATATGTACACAAATACACATACATACATACATGCCATAAATTTGTTCTTGGCGTAAGAGTTACATCATTTAAAGAAAAATACTAGTCCTGAAAAATAGTACATGCTTAGGAAATAACTGTTGACTTAATGACTGCTTAAGTAAATGAAGAAACTACCTGTAAAATTTATCAAAATAACATTAAAAAATTGCATCTCATCCAATGTCACAGTTATGATATTGTTCTCTGTATTATTTCTGTTACAGTATCTTTGGTTTTTCTTTACTATTGAGCTTTTCATTTTTCAGTTCCTTTTTCCTCTGCTGTTTTCCCTCTTCTTTCCTGCCCAAACTAAATATATAGTTTAATTCTAAAATGTAAATTTGGAGTGTAGCACCATGAAAGCATTTTAGTCTATGTGGAAGTAGTCAATGTGGAAATTCCTTCAGATTTTCAGATTTTGCGTGTTTCCTTGATGGCCACTTGGAACAAGTTCTTTCAGGGTGTGAGTTGCCAAGGGGAAAGAATGGAAATAATTTTGATGAGCATGCTATGATCATACTTCTATGACATTCCTAAGCAGATGGCTTGCCTTGGACACATTTTTAATATATCTTTCTTAACCCTTTTTGTCACTTGTATAGTCTTCATCCCATCCTTGTAGACATTTTTCTCCTTCTTTTCCCCCACCACCAATTCATTGTTCCAAATTTGAACTCAATTTTCTGTCCACTTTTCCCTAATTGATAGAGTAATAGTGATAATTCTGGATGGGAGCATTCACAGGAGTGCTTCGTAAGGACAACATTCTAATTTTCAAGGCCCACTTGGGATATCTCAAAGACAAACCAAGATTTACCAACTTCTTTTGTTGAGCTGACTTATGTAAGAGTGCAGCTGCTTTTATGAGAATCATCACATTGTCAAACTGTAGTAAAAGAAGATAGATATCTCATGTGAACCAGTTGAAAATACAACAGAATCCAGATCTGTGGTTATTCATCAGTGTTTATTTAAGAAATGTGCTGATGTCAGAGGAAATGTAATGAAGGAAAATATTACACCTGTTGTGTGATTATGGTAGTGGATTAATGGACTTCTTTGCAAGCTGGAGGAAGAATTTTATGATTGATAAGAAGTAAGGAAGTTATATAGGCCCATTTCTGAGCTAAAGTGAATTTAGTCTAAGTCCAGGTGTAATTTTTAATTGAATTTGACCTTTCTAGTACCAATTGTGGTAATGTGGATGAAGAAATTCCTGAGTTATGTAAAGAAAGTTTTTAAAAATGTTTATTTGCAGTGTTTTACAATATTATTCAATCAAAAATATATACTGAGCATTTATAATAACTCAGGTATTATGCTATTTAATGAACATATAACACTCTAAAATGGATACTATGATGTTCCTTTTTTACATATGGGAAAACTGGAGCACAAATATATTCATTAATTTGTTAATATTAATAAGTTAACACAGAAAAGCAGAAGAGGTTTTTGAAAAAAAAAAGATGATATGTCTAATAAAATGTGTTGCTTTTATAAGGAATACTTTTCAGGCCATTTCTTTTCTTTTCTGTTTTATGAGCCTCTGCTATCTTCTGCATAGTGGTATTTATAAAGCTGAGATCATGGACAGGTTTTGTTATGACAGTAACCCCACCATGTTGTTGTTTTCTTTAAAATGGTCAAACTTGTGAATAAGTCAGACCTTTGGCTTTATTATCTACTGTAAACCTCACCTAGCAGTACATATATTTTTCCATAATAGCTATTGTCTTTAGAGCGTTTTCTAATTTTAATTGTTGAATGATAACATAGGTGAATTGACCAATAGGAACAAAATTATTAAGTAAAAAGATAAGTAGTACAAATTAATCAGTTCAGAGGAGAGAGATTGCTGTGGGCTGCAGTAGGCTGGAAATATGTTAGAGAGGAGATGAAGCTTGATCTCGATTTTGAAGATAGTAGAGAGGGGGAGGCATATTTTGTTAGAGTAAATTAATACACTTCTCAGATAAATATAAATGTTAAAGTATCTTATTAATTCACTTTTAAGAGTAGTCAATAAGAATCTGATTCTTTTCAACTTTGTAATTAATCCTAGCTTAAAATTTTCCATTAGATATTGAGTCTTATTATTATTAAAATTATTTTGAGTCATATTTTTCCTTCTGTTTAATTTTGCTAGTTTTCCAAAAGCAAATAATAATAATTCTTGTCAAAAATACATGTATTCTCTAAGTTCCACTAAAATGTAGGTTTAATATTATTAATTTGTTAATGTGAAAGAAAAACAGATGATCAGAATCCATGAGGAAGATGGAATAGGAGTGGAATGGGGCGGCTTCTTTTCTTAACATCTTTGTTGAAATATCTTTGACAAATAAAATTGTGTATATTTAAGGTGTACAACTTGATATTTTGATATATATACTGTACACATTGTGAAATAACCACCATAATCAAGCTAATTAACATACTTGTCACCTCCACATAGTTATCACTTTGCGTGTATATGTTGAGAAGATTTAAGTTAAGATCTATCCTCTTCACAAATTTTAAGGATACAATACTGTTAATTAATTATCTTCACTATTCTGTATATTAGATCTCTAGACCTTATGGATCTTGTGTAACTGAAACTTTATACTGTTTGGCCAGGATTTCCCATTTTCCCCTCCTCAGGCCTTGTCAACCACCATCCTACTCTGTTTCTATGAATTTGACTATTTTAGATTCCACATATAAATGAGGTCGTGCAGTATTTCTCTTTCTGTGTTGCTTATTTAGTTAGCACAATGTCCTCTAGCTACATCCATGTTATCACATATGGCAATATTGTGTTCTTCTTTATGATTGAATAATATTTTGTTGTGTATCTTTATCCATTCATCTGTCAAAGGATGTTTAGACTATTGTAAATAGAGCTGAAATGAGCGTGGGAGTGCAGATAATCTCTTTGCAGTCCTCATTTCAGATCCTTTGGATATATATTCACGAGTGGGATTGCTGGATCATATGGTAGTTTCATTTTTAATTTCTTGAAGAACCTCCATATTGTTTTTTTATAATGACCATATTAACTTATATTTCACCAGCAAGGTTCTCTTTTGTCCACATCTTTGCTAACACTTGCTCTTTTTTGTTTGTTGTTGTTGTTGTTTTGATAATAGGCATCCTGACAGATGTGAGATAATATCTCATTGTGGTTTTAATTTTCATGATGATTAGTGACACTGAACACTTTTTCATATACCTGTTAGCCATTTAAAGTTCTTCTATTTGAGAGGTGCCTATTTAGGTTTTTTTGCCCCCTTTGTAATTGAGTTATTTGTATTTTGTGTATTGGTTCTGTAAGTTCTTCATATATTTTTGATATTAATCCCTTATCAGATATATGGTTCATAAATTTTTTCCATTGTGTAAGTTCCTTTTCATTTTGTTAATTGCTTCCTTTGCTGTTTATTTTATCTTCCTATAACTTCTTCTTATGTAATTTACTTGTCTTGCTTAAAGTGAATGTCCTTGTTTATGGTAATAACAGATATCAAATTTTATTGTACATAAGTTTGTATGACATTAGTTCATAGTTTTTTTGTGTCAATATTGGTCTCAATAACAAAAAATTTTTCTACATTTTCTTCTCTAAATGGAAACATTGTCTAACTATTGGTAAGACTCATTAATAAGAACACCAGGAATATTGAGAAGTACATTTTCTTGACATGGTGTCTGTGTTAGTTTCCTGTGGCTGCCATAATAAATAACCTCAAATGGGGTGGCTTATAACAACATAAGTGTACTCTTTCACAGTGTTGGAGGCTGGGAGTACAAATCCCAGCTCTAGGAGGGTTGTGTTTTTTATGGAGACTCTTGGAGGAAATCCATTTTTTGCCTCGTCTAGCTTCTCTTGACTGCCCTGGTATTCCTTAACTGTGGCTGCCTCTCTCTGATCTCTGTCTCTGTGGTCATATTGCCGCCTCTTCTTTTGTCTATCTCAAATCTCTCTCTGAGTTTCACTTATAAGGACATTTATTATAGGATTTAAGGTCCACTTGGATGATTAAGGGTAATCTCTTCAGCTCTCCCAAGATCTTTTACTTAATTACACCTGTAAAACATTTTTTCTAAATAAGGTAATATCCATGCGTTACAGGGATTAAAATATAGATATATCACCCTCAATCCACTACAGTCCCCTGTTCCTTCTTCTGAGCTTTCCTCAAAACTCATGTTTCGATCCCTACCTGTGCTTACAGCCCCTCAGCTAACTGTGCTCCCCCTCCTACCCCAGTGTAGCCCTTAGGAAATTGCCAACTCTTTATTCCAAATCTTTACCAACTTTTAAGATTTCTCATCTTATTATTCCTATTTTGTATCTAATTCTCTGAAGTCCCTATGTTCCATATGCTGACAAGGTTGGTAAGGTTGACTGGTCTAAGCACAACAAATTTATTTTTTCCATGCACAGTTAAAGTTCTGAAGTCAGCAGGATGGGCTGAATGTGTAAACAACACAAGCATGGAGAACAGAATTAATGCAGCTGTTACTAAATACACAAAAGTACATTTTATACTTTATGTATTTTACATTCTTCTGTTTTTTTCTATTTTCTGTATTTTTTAAACTTTTTTGATATAGAGGAGCATTACCCTTTGTTCTGGGCCAGTTATGGAAAGAACTGATAAAGATATCTTGTGACTGATTGCTCTAGGGTGAGTGCTCATTTAATGTAGTGGTGATAGAGAATGGACATGAATTGTAAGCACTAATTAAATTATTCTCATATTCTTACAGTCTCTCCCAGACCTAGACAGATACTGTTGAATTGGTGAAAGGGAAATAAGAATGTAATATTGCTCCATTTAGTTATGTTAACTGTTCTGGATAGCACGATAGTTTCACACAGATAAACATTCTTTTAAGACAAGAGAGAATTCAGGTCAGAAAAAAAGGTTTATGTTTTGTCTTTGTTTAGGATTGTCAACATAGAGCCTCTCCTAGGGAAGATATTGTTGCCTAATTCTATCTTATCCTGGGCCTTTCTCTGGCTAAGAGGCTCTAAAGATGCATAATATAAGAATCATAATGGAAGAGAATATTTGCTAATTCACTGTTTACATCCAATACTCATGACTTAATTAATATACTATTTTACAAATTTAAATATTTAGTTTATTATTAATATGACTTCCTCAATTCTATATGTTATATCATTACTTTTGGAAAAAAATTTTTTTTAAGTTTTCAATAGTGAAATCTATGAAATACTAATTAGCAAAATGTGCTGCACCATGGATTGTGTTCTTATGTGGAATGTTTTGACAAAACATACTAGACACATCTACATATATTTGTTGCCTAACAAACACAACCTTATACCAAATAATTTCAGTTTTATATAAGATGTCAGCTAGTTTATTGAGTTAAATTTCCTCTTTTCAAGTGATATAAGCATGTTTTTTCAGTTTATTTTGTCAAGACTTGGTCAATATTTATGTTGAGGGGAGGTGGTAAGCCTCTCCTTGCCAAATAAATATTACTGGGCTATCGAAACTAGAATAAATCCTGGATAAGGGTCACCAACCACCAAATACAAGGAACAATCTAATTTCTGAATGAGGTTACAACCTGGGGTCAGATGTCTTCAGAATAGGGTCTGGGGGGAGCAGATATGATAAGTATGAATTATTTTGCCAAACTGAAGTCAGAAAAATAATAGTCCTATTTTAGATATTTGGGGGAGTGCTTTCAGGATCCTACAGGGACAGATAGATAACCAAGCAACAGAAAAAAAAATACCACTTTGGGATGTTTAGTAGCAGAGTGTTCCTTATTGGAGTCACACCTGGTACTGCAAAGCTGCTAAGCAAATTAGCTCAAATACTTTTGAAGAATTCTAAGAAATGGAAAAACTGCATATGAGAATGTATAGTTGCTAAATCTTAGTAAACTTTAGTCAAACTCTCTGATTTGCTGTGTGAAGGAAGATTAAACTATGCAAATGACAAAGCAAGATTTTCTCCATATACACTGACTAATAAAAGCTTAGTATTCCCAAATTTGCTTTGTTTTTATTAATGTTAGAATAAGGTAAATCTATGATAGGAAAAAGAAAATTCACATATAGGTAGAGAAAATTTTAACTAACCATATTGCTATAGCCAGTGTTTTGATTCATTTTTAATAACTGTAACTGTTACTTGTCAGTACTTACCATGTGTTGGATATTGCTCTGAGTGTTTTACACATATTTTTCTCCATTCAGCCCACGCAATGGCCTGCTGAGTTAGATACTATTATTCCTTCCATTATAGAGATTAATCCCAGATACAGAGGGTTTTAGTAACGTCTCAAAGTAACAAAGATAGTAACTGGCACAACTGGCATTAGAACCCCCCAAGATGATCTAGAACTGGATATTGAAGCAGTACTTCCATAGGCAAAGCACTGAGTTGCCTTCAGCAAACTTCATGTTTCAGTCAATCACCTGAAAAACTTAGTGTTTAGAAAAAAAAGTGTAGATAAAATAATCATTTTAGATATCCAGAAACGCCAGTAGTAGTGTATTATATACTGCATAAGGGAGAAATAAAATATAAAATATTATAGGAATTCCAGATACTAAAAGACCACATCCATGTGGAATGTTCAGAGAAGACATCTGGAAAAATTAAAGGTTCCAAATATATCCTGTATAATGAGTGTTAGAAAAGGTAGAGAAAAATTCAATTTTAGGCAGAGTCAGAGAACAGAACAAATCTGGTTGAATGGGATATAATGTGACATAGATTGGAAAATCACATTAGAATAGGAATGGAGAGGGCTAAGATTCAAGTCGAAAATTCCAGACTAGTTTAGTAGGTATTGAGATAGTAGGATGATATGTAGAGCACCATAGGAAGAAGCAGAGTAGTGGTTAGGTTTATGAACCTTGGAAGCATATAGTTTTGTTTTTTTTTAAGATTTTATTTATTTATTTGACAGAGAGAGAGAGAGCGCAAGCAGGGGGAGCAGCAGGCAGAGAGAGAGGGAGAAGCAGCCTCCCCTCAGAGCAGGGAGCCTGATGCGGGGCTCGATTCCAGGACCCTGGGATCATGACCTGAGCCGAAGGCAGATGCTTAACTGACTGAGCCACCTAGGTGCCCCAGAAGGCATATAGTTTTGATCCACATCTCATCTCTACTACCTATCCGCTGTGATTTTAGTTAAGCCATCTAATATTATTATGCCTTCTGTTGCTTATATGTAAACTCAGATTAATGAAAATATTTGCTTCATTTGGTTATTATCTGGATTACATAGAAAATTTCATGTGGAAATCTAAGCACAGTGCTTGCCATAAATTTAGGAATTATCTGTTCATTAAACAGTTATTGAAGGGCTGTTATAAACACATCATTCCATTATTACTAATTTTATTATTACTATTATTATTTGATAAGGCTAATAACTTGAGGAAATTCATGGCTATGATATATAGGATGCATGAAAAAGGAGATAGAAGGTGAAGAAACCAATTAGAAAATAATTTCTGTGGTACAAAAGGAGATGAAAGAGGCCTAAAAGTGGAGTATGACAGTTGGGAAAAATAAGGAATTGATGGGACTATTCAAATATTTATAATTGAACACATTTTATTTATATATTTTTATTCATTATTTATAATAGATTTATTTCCAGAAGAGGCAAAAATATGACTCAGGGTAATTAATAAGAGAGGAAGAATGTTTACAAAAGTATTTGTAATGAAACAGCATGAAGAAGTGGTCAAGATTTTTGAGCCTCAAACTTTACATACATGTCAGCGTATCATGTCTACTGTATTAATTTTACCTGTTTGTGTGTTTGACCCAAGTAATAGTACATAATAACTTTCTAAAATTTTCTGGGCCTGAAAACAAGATTTGGAATTGCAGGGAAAGTGAGTGTAGTGAAAACTGATGATGTAAATACAGAGTAGTTAATAATAGTGCTGGAAGCTATGAAATAACCAAGAAGACTATGCTAATTGGATCTCATTAACATCCGCACAGATTTGGCTGGCTTGTAGTCCATACATATACACTTGACTCTACAAAAGATAAACTGGTCAATTTCACAATCCAGAGGTTATATAATGCTATTAATGAAAACACTAACCTTAAAAAAATGTTTATTTTTAATCATTTAAAAACTAAACTCTGTGGACAGAATCAAATCATCTTTATCAACCTATTAGAAACACTTAGTAAAACGAACATTGTCTTGCTGTTTTGTATACAACACACACAAAAACAAAAGAAAAATAAAGGGAAGGTACATCTCTCATAAGTCTCACATTGTATATAAATTTTCTTATATTTTTATATACTCCCTTTTGTGATAGGAATTACAATGGATCTTGCAGCTTTAAAATAACATTATTTCAATTTGAACTTAAAAATCAGACTTATATTTATGTTTGAGATTTATTTGTATTCTACTTTTTCAAAAAATGATACGAAGTACCTTACCAACTGCTCTCCTCCTTCTTACATACACATACATTTACACACATATACACAGACTCTCACAGAAAGGTTAATATAAAAGGAATAACAAGAGCAATAATCTTTGACAAGATGAAAAAAATATGCTAACTTAATAGTTAACATAATTGATTTAAGTTAGTATAGCATTATAAATCTTATTACAGCAAAGACGACAAAAGAAAAATGGAAAAGAGAATATTATATATATATATTAAAGATCAGTCAAGTTTCTTGGTATATGGAACCTTTTCCTATTTTGAAAGGAAACTCTCACATGGGAATATTATAAGACATACAGTGTGTGATATAACTGACAGTATCTTGACTACAAAATAGAGCAAACACAGAAGAAGAAGAATTCATTTGCCTTTTTTGGGGGGGCGCTGGGATTGACCAAACTATACCATAAAAGAATAGTAGCCAGCTAAGCTCTTATACTTGAATAGATTGTTTTTATTGTGGTTAAAAACAACATGAGATCTTCCCTCAACACATTTTGTGTGTGCAGTACAGTGTTGTTAACTGTAAGAAGTGTGTTGTATAGCAGAAATCTAAAACATTGTCATTTCACATGACTGAAACTCTCTAAACGTTGATAAGCCGCTCCCTATTTCTCTGTCTCTCCAGCCCCTGGAAAGCACCATTCTACTTTCTGCTTTGATGAGTTTGACTGCTTTAGATACTGTGTGGGGAATCATCCAATTTTCCTTCCATGATTGGTTTATTTCATTTCGTTTGATATCTCAAGGTTTGTCCATGTTTTAATATGGGAGAGGATTTTTACTTTTTAATGGTTGAATAATATTCTATTCTGTGTATATAGAATATTTTCTTTATCCATTCATCTATTGAGGGACATTTATGTTGTTTCTATATCTTGGCTATTGTAAATATTGCTGCAGTGAACATGGGAGTGCAGAAATTGCTTTGAGAGCTTGATTTTAGTTCTTTTGGGCCTATATCCAGAAGTGAGATTGCTGGATCGTACAGCAGTTCTATTTTTAATTTTCTGAGGACTCTTCATACTGTTTTACATACTGCCTGTACAGTTTTACATTCCTACTAACAGTACACAAGGGTTCTAAATTATCTACATTCTAGCTAATATTTGCTGTTTTCTGTTTGTTTTTATAATACCCATCCAACAGATGTAAAGTGATATCTCATTGTGGTTTTGATTTTCATTTCCCTGATGATTATATACCTGTTCAAGTCCATGGCATTTTTTACAGGAACAGATAAAAAAAAATCTTAAAATTCATATGGTACCGCAAAAGACTTAAAATAGCCAAAACAATCCTGAGAATAAAGAACAAGGTGGAGGCCTCATAGTTTCTGGTTTTAAAACATATTACAAAGTGGGATGAGTGGTGATATGATAGGACAGTTGATTAGGCAATATTTTTCCTTGAGGTCAGCCAGTTCTCATGAGAGGCTGTTAGTTCTCAGCGTTGCAGTGATGAAAAGTGGGCAAAGGTTTGGGGGCCTGGAAAGAGAGAGAAGCTTGATGAAAGTTTGGTCAAGTTAGCAGGCCTTTTGTTCAGATTGCTTGGTGGGGACAAACAGTTCAACTAATCATTTAGGAGACAATAAAAAAAAAATGAGAATTTGGATAGTTTTTTTTTTTTTTTTTTTGTCAGTCTTTGTTATAAGTAAAACAAGGATTACCTGTGAGTCTTATCTAAGTTACATTGTGAAGGTTAGTTCTTCGCGGTCAGTCATTTTGGGGAACACAAAAAAGGTTGGGAAATTTCTTGATTGTTGCTGTTTTTACCAGGAAGCAGGTAGAGTTTGACATTGTCACTGCCAAATGGAACTTTGCTGGCAAGTACTGCAAATACCCTGTCTGGTGAACTTGCAGAGAGACTGACGTTAGATGGCTTAGTGTCCTATTAACTCTTGTTTGTGCAGAAGACCACAATGAGTCTGTGCCATAGCCTCATTTCAGCTCTGGGTCTAGATTGTCTTCTCCCCAGCAAGAGTGCTTCAGCCATAGTGAATTTGAAGTCAGGTCTGCCAATTCTCAGTGAAGCATATACACCAAGAAGAAAATGAAGGGTGCAAACCAGATGAGCTGGCTGGGTGATTATGCTTATTTACTCTCTTAATTCATCACAACAAAAATGGTGGTGCTGGATCACCTTGTACTGTGACATTTCTCAAAGTCTGAGTTTTGGAGTGGTGAAAAGCCTCTTCTTTTTAATTCTATTTTTCCTCAGTTTTATTGAGATATAATTGACATATAACATTGTATTAGTTTAAGGTGTACAGCATAATGATTTAATGTATGTACATATTGTGAAATGATTAGCACAATAAGTTTAGTTAACATAAGTTATTTTTAAAATGTTTTTGTTCTACATACTATTTAATACATTGAAATACATCAAAAACATTATTAGATCCATCAAAAGCATGTTTGGACACTCAGTAGTTTGTCAAAGTCTCAATTTTGTAAAAGCCTTTATCAAAATTCTTGGTCCATTTTGATAGGCACAGATGAGTATTTTCATGTAATACTAAAAACAACAAATCAAATCATATTATTGGAAGAATGGCATTTTTAAAAATTAAACACTGAAGAAATAATGCATTGAATTTGCTCCTTATTGAAAGTAAATGTTTTCTCTTGAAGTAAAAGATGAATGTCCAACTATTAAATTTACTAAAATTTTAAAGTTGAAGACATCTTAGTGTTTGAAACAATACAACTAAAAGAAATCTTCCTTAGAATTAGTTACCAGTGTCATTATTTTCTTCTATAATTTGTTTGATTGTGGTCTTGCTGAGGAAGAATTTCATCTTGGAGCTAAGAATTCTGATGTTCATGTCTTATAATAACAGATCATGTCATTAAAGTTTTTTGACTCTATGTTCTCTTTCCAGTTTAAATTGATGAGATAGCAAATATATGGAAATTTATTCTGCCTGTTTGTAGCCTTCATCATATTCAAAGTTGAAAGATGCATTTGGATGGTGTGGGTTGGAACGGATGGCAGGTGATCAGAATTAATTAGGAATGCACACACAGGAATAGAATTAGAAGTACAAATTATAAGTATCTTCATTGGTGGTTTATGAAAAATGGAATGCCAGATTTCTTCAGTGATTATAATTTCTGTTCAATTTATGAGCCATTATACAGTATTCTGATCTGATAAATTTTTAGTGGATTTATCTTAAGGCTTTATTAAGCTGAATAACAAATGGGCACATGCTTTATTGAGATGGACAGTGTACTGAAGCCAGTAGGTTTCCTAGATGATTTAGAACCTGGATAGCTATTTCACTGGTTTATTGTGTTCACCTCCACTAAAGACAATTACTATGCCCTGTTGAAAAAGTAGTGTGGAATAATTGCTGTAACACATGAAATTTGATTCTGAATTCCCAGTATGAAACGCTGTCTTGAAACAAGTTCATGTTAGCATGAGATTGATGGAAAATTTCATAGGAGGTAGTCACTCTAAAGTCTTAAAAAAGTATTTTGGTACCTTGATGCCATTTTGATTATTAATCTTAAAAAAATCCAGAGAACATATTCAAAATACCAATAAATGATTTCTGTTTTGCATAATTAACCATAAATGCCCATAATGAGTAATAAATCCATGCAGTTGAAATATAAAATCCAATATCCTTTCTAAAAGTAAAAGCAAAACTGATTAGAATGGAGTAAGAAAAATATCCGGAGTAGCAGTTAATCAGCTAGTATAGTCATTTTATGTTTTGTCTTTTGTTTACTTACCTTTCCCTAATAGACAAGAAGCAACTTATAGGCAGACTCTAGGTCATGTACATGATTGCATCTCAGGTACCTGGCTTTTTCCCCTGATATATTAGCTCAATAAATATCTGATGAACCACTGTTTCTGAAAATAATCAATGGCTGGCTGAAACATTTATTTGTGAATGTCTTGAAGGAGACTTGTAAGTGAAAGATCTACTACGTGCATTTTTGTATATCTTGATTATTGCAGTATCTTGGTTAAAGAAGTTTTACATAATATAAATTATACTTCTGTTTTCACAGCTTTGAAGAACTCTAATCCATGTTTCCTGCAGTATATTGATGCTTTTTATGTTATAACTCCACACGCCCTAAGCCTAACACAAAACTTCTCATGTCTTTTTCTCTATTGCTATCAGCTTAGCTCAGTTCTTTATCACGTTAAAATTAGTTTACAACAACAACCTAAGAACTGATCTCTCTGTCTAAAGCAGTGTTTTACTTCATTCTCTTTTCTTGACATTTGACATTGAATGATGCAATAACTAGTGACATTTCTTATTATATTGAGTTATTATTTTTTCATTGTCATGTTTTACACATTTGTCTTGGACAAGAAAATGTCTTACAGGGGGTGCCTGGGTGGCTCAGTCGGTTAAGCCACTGCCTTCGGCCTAGGTCATGATCCCAGGGTCCTGGGATTGAGCCCCGGCGGGGAGCCTGCTTCTCCCTCTCCTCCCCACTCGTGCTCTCTCTTGCTATCTCTCTCTCTCTCAAATAAATAAATAAAATCTTTAAAAAAAAGAAAATGTCTTACAGATAGGTGGGATTTGTTAAATTTTGATTACCTCATTTCATTCTTATCTATGAGCCCATTTCATTTCCCTTTGCATTTTCTGTAATATCTATATGTTTTTTAGAGAACACATCTCAACTATGTTTTCGTGTTTAATGTTTATCAACATAAATATTCTAATTCTCTAAGTCTTTGATTAGGTAACAGAGACTTGGTTTCCTCTATTTGGTGTGTGTGTATTTATGTACATGATGTCAAGACAAATTGATTTTTACATTTTACCATTTTATTGTGTATAAAGTTAGATGACTGTTAATTATTCTGTGATTTATTCACAGGATGTTAAAGACAGTATCATTTCTAACCCTTTCTTATGTCATTTTATGGTGTGTTTGGTGATGCTAGATCAAATTAATTTTAGATTCCTGTAGTAATACTATTCTTTTCAAACTAGGCATTGTGTATTTTCCAAATTTTGCACAGAATATGAAGGTGAATGAAGGGATTTTGTGTGTGTGTGTGAGATTGGCTTTCATTGAGATCAACACATTTCCAGAATCTGAATCTTCAGTTATTCACAAGCATGCCTCTTTAAAATAAATATTTTTTTATTTATAACTACCCTAAAAGGCTTATGTATATTCACTAAGACCAGGTGGATTTATGAGGAAGATCCTTCCCTAAGACAAATCTTACAAGACTTTGAATATAGAAAAGGACTTTATTAAACTGTTGGTTTCCAATAAGCATATTCTGGAAAGACTAATGAACTGTCAGGAGCAATTCTCTTCCTTAGTTATTAATTTGGCTGCAATTGCTGAAGTTAGAGGGTTCTCTCATGGTAAATTAGCAACAAGAATTTAACCCTCCTCAATGGTGTGTTATTAGCAGCAAGTAGGACCAAATATTTTGAGTAAAATGATGTTTATTGACTGTATAAGTATTAATCAGGGTTTATTATATAACCAGGTAGGCAATTGCATTGATACATACTTGCATGTATCATTGAGAGTTTAAGCAAGACTTATCTTCTAATGGTCACTATTTAGAATTCCCAAATTTAATTAGAGCATCCTTTCATATACTCTGATTAGAGAACAGGACAACATTTTTTATCCACGAAGCTTCTGTCTAGTTTCAGTTCATTTCCATATGTGATCTGAGGCACAGTCATTATAATATTTCTCTGGTGACAAAGTAAGTGATACTATTGTAGTCTTGAAATAGGAAGCTCAAAGACTCTTTGAACCAACAAGTTCTTAAATGTTACATAACATAATAAGTAGTAAGGAGTCATATCTGAAATCCCATGACCTGAATATTATTGTCGAATTTACCTTAGTAACTGAGGAAATGATGTTTGGGGCAAAACTGGATTTATTTATTTATTTATTTATTTATTTATTTATTTATTTATTGTGAATTGTGTAAAACTGGATTTATTTTTAAGGCTTGGTGTTTCTGTTTCCCCAAAATAAAGGGGGTTTGTATCCTAAAAAACCTCCTCAAAAAGGGCATCCTAGAACTATTCAAAGTCCCTACAAAGGAGAGAATTTAGTTTTTTCAAATTCAGTGAATTCAAACTTTTTTTAAAACATATTCCCTACTATTGCTTTCCTTCCACCAGATACCAATACTGGCCAATGTTCTTAGAATCTGAATCTTTAATCATTCATAAACGTTCTTTAAAATAAATATTTTTTAAGTATACCTATCTTAAAGGATTGTGTATATTCACTAGGGCCAGGTAGATTTTATGGGGAAGATCTTTCCTTAAGACAAATTATAGTGAACAAGGCAGAAATATTCAACTAGTGGCAGAAGCCAGCCAGAAATCAGTGAATAAGACAGACATAGCCCTCCCCCATAGAACCTAAATTCTAAAGCTCAGTCATCCTCCATATTAACCAAATCCTTCTGAGACTAACCTTTAATTAATGGTTATATGTGTCCCCAGCTCTTAATTCAAGTCTAGTTAAGAGGGGCTCCCTGCATTCTTGTGCATTCCTTGCCTTTCCTAAACACTGCTACTAATTAATTTCAAAAAATTGATTTCAAAACTAATTATTTCACTTTTCTTATTTATAGAGATAAATAAGATCAACTTCAGTTGACCATAGGATCATCTTAACTTGACAGTTATTTCTTTTTGATCTAGACTTATCTAGATTTCTAGTTTGTTTCATAGAACTCCTTAAAATATTGCGGTCATTTTGAATATTTGACCTTTTTTAGACTCTAACCTTTAGCTATTTCCAATAGCAGTTAATCAGAAATAACCACACAAAGTAACCAGTTAAATATTTTTTCCCGAAACTGAAGCATTGGTTAGCAAATAATACCATCCACCTTTTTTTTTAAGATTTTATTTTTTTATTTGATAGAGAGAGAGAGAGAGAGAGAGCACAGGGGAGCCAACAGGACTGGGGGTAGGGGGAGGAGCAGAGGGAGAGGGAGAAACAGACTCCATGCTGAGTCGGGAGCCTGACATGACCTGATCCCAGGACCCTAAGATCATGACCTGAGCTGAACTCAGATATTTAACCAACTGAGCCACCCAGGCACCCAGACCATGTACTGTTTTAATACTACATTTCCAGGTTAAATGCTAGACACAATATGATTTGAAAAAGCAAAAAGAAATACAGGCCTGGATAAAAAGAATATTAGTATTAGCTCTCTGTATTTCTACTACTTAACTAAATTTATAGTATTTTCTCTTTTTCTTTCTCCTCCCTCTCTTCTTTCCTTTCTTCCTTATCCCAGAGCCCAAAAGTCTCTGTTCTGTACACCCTACAGATTAAAAATTTCCTAAAACCAACCAAACCTACTATTCAGGAAATTTCTAATTACTTTGTGTTTCTCACCAATGGTGCTCTTCCAGATTAAACTCTATTTTGTCATGTTTGTGTCTGTGGAACTTATTTGTTTGGGTGATTTCATATGATTTTATTATTACTATTTTTTAAATTTAAATTTTGTTAGTTAATATACAGTGCAGTATTTATTTCTGGTGTAGAATTTAGTCATTCATCACTTACATACAGCACCCAGAGCTTATCAAAGGTGCCCTTTTTAATATCCATCACCGATCTTAGCCCATCCCTCACCCACCTCCCTCCGTAAACCTTCAGTGTGTTCTCCATCATTAAGATTCATTTATGGCTTGTTTCCCTCTCTCCTTTTTTTCTTTTTCCCCTTCCCACATGCTCATCTGTTTTCTTTCTTAACTTCCACATATGACTGAGATCATATGGTATGATCTCTGACTTATTTCACTCTAGCTCCATCCATGTCATTGCAATGGCAGGACTTCATTCTTTTTGATGGCTGAAAAATATTCCATTGTATATATGTATCACATCTTCTTTAGCCATTCATTCAGTCCCATTTGGACTCTCTTCATAATTTGGCTATTGTAGTTAATGCTGCTGTAAACACTGGGGTGCATGTACCCCTTTGAATCAGTACCTTTGTATCCTTTGGGTAAATACCTAGTAGTACAATTGCTAGGTCATAGGGTAGTTCTATTTTTGACTTTTTGAGGAACCTCCATACTGTTTTCCAGAGTGACTGTACCAGCTTGCATTCCCACCAACAGTGCAAGAAGGTTCCCGTTTCACATCCTCACTAACACCTGTTTTTTCTTGTGTTGTTAATTTTAACCATTCTGACAGGTGTGAAGTGGTATCTCATCATGGTTTTGATTTGTATTTCTCTGATGATGAATGGTGTTGAGCATCTTTTCATGTGTCTGTTAGTCATCTGGATGTCTTCTTTAGAAAAGTGTCTATTCATGTCTTCTGCCCATTTTTTGACTGGAGTACTTGTTTTTTGGGTGTTGAGTTTGGTTAGTTAATCAAATATGTCGTTTACAAATATCTTCTCCCATTCCATAGGCTGCCTTGTTTCCTTTGCTATGCAGAAGCTTTTTGTTTTTTAATGTTCAGTTAGCCATTGTATCATTAGTTTTTGATGTAGTGTTCAGGGATTCAGTAGTTGCGTATAACACCCAGTGCTCAAAACAACAAGTGCCTTCCTTAATGCCCATCACCCTGTTACTCCATCCCCTCAGCCCCCTCCTCTCTGAAACCCTTAGTTTGTTTCCTGGGGTTCATAGTCTCCCATGGTTCATGCAGAAGCTTTTTATCTTGATGAAGTCCCAATAGTTCATTTTTGCTTTTGTTTCCCTTGCCTCCAGTGACATGTCTAATAAGAGATCAGGTCAAAGAGGTTTCTGCTTGTGTTCTCCTCTAGGATTTTGATGGTTTCCTGTCTCACATTTAGGTCTTTCATCCATTTTGAATTTGTTTTCGTGTACGGTGTAAGAAAGTGCTTCAGTTTCATTCTTCTGCATGTTGCTGTCCAGTTTTCCCCACACCATTTGTTGAAGAGTGCCTTTTTTCCTTTGGATATTCTTTCCTATTTTGTGGAAGATTAGTTGACCATAGAGTTGAGGGTCCATTCCTGCATTCTCTGTTCTGTTCCATTGATCTATATGTCTATTTTTGTGCCACTACCATACTGTCTTGATCACTACAACTTTGTAATATAGCTTAATATCTGGAATTGTGATGCCTCTGGTTTTGTTTTTTCTTTTTTGGAATTGCTTTGGCTATTCGGAGTCTTTTGTGGTTCCATACAAATTTTAGGATTGTTCATTTAGTTCTGTGAAAAATGCTGATGGTTTTTTGATAGGGATTGCATTAAATGTGTAGATTTCTTTGGGTAGTACAGACATTTTAACAATATTTGTTCTTCCAACCCATGAGCAAAGAGTGCTTTTCCATTTCTTTTGTAAGTGTTCTATAGTTTTCAGAGTACAGATCTTTTAGCTCTTTAGTTAGGTTTATTCCTAGGTATCTTATTGTTTTTGGTGCAATTGCAAATGGGATTGATGCCTTGATTTCTTTTTCTGTTGCTACATTATTAGAAATGCAACAGATTTCTGCACATTGATTTTATATCCTGCAATTCTGCTGAATTCATGTATGAGTTCTTGCAATTTTTTGGTGGAGTCTTTGGGGTTTTCTACGTAGGGTATCATGTCATCTGCAAATAGTGAAAGTTTGACTTCTTCCTTGCCTGTTTGGATGACTTACATATTTTCCTTCTTTAATCTCTGGATATTTTGGAAAGTTCTTTCTAGGAAAATTTTTAGTTGTCACGCACTTGTTATATGTATATCAGAGGGAGTTTTTTATTCATGGGTAATCAGACAACCAGGTCATAAAATTAGAATTACCTCACGGGGTGTACATCAACAGAGAAATTTAAATATATTACTTAAATATATTATTTTACATATTACATGAGAAAACAATACTGTTTTTGGTAATATTGATAACAATATAATTGAGCAAGTACTATGAGTAAGGGACTGTGTTATCTCTTTCAATCAAAAGACAGTTTGCTTATGGTTACCAAGATAACAGAGGTAACAAGTGCCAGAGTCAAATCTGAGTCTGCTGGCAGAATTGCTGCTGCTTGTAAACACTGGACTGACATGACTTTGTTATATGAATTATAAAATGTGTACTTTAACATTAATTTTATTTTATATGTTTTATTTTTGTTCATCATGCCAATAATATTTCTGAGTTTACTAGAAAAAGATTATGCACATAATAGACACTTTAATACATATTTAAACCTAAAACAACTTATTAGTTAAAAAATAAACTCAGTCCTATGTCTTCAGTAATATTGGTGATTTAGATAAATATAACAATAAATTTGTAATAATTTTTATATACTTGACTTGGGATGAAACACAAACAAAATCCCATAACAGAAGAAAATAAGTCACAAATAATCAAACTGTTTCACATATACAGAAAGTGTGAAGAGTATTTAAAAATCCCTTCTGTGGTAGTAGAGCAATGAGAGCATTCATGTGGAATCTATTTCATTTTAGACTGTGTTTCTAGTCAAGCAAAACCAGAATTCTCCCCACGAGAGAGTGTCTAGATCAAAGAAACTGCTTCTTACTCAGTTTCTTAAACCACAAAAATATTTGAAATACATTTCAAGCTCCCCATGTCCATATAACCTTCCTACTAGATTTATATTATCTCTGAGCATCTTATTAATTGGTCATTGGGAAGAATGTCCTTCCTAGGATATATTGTTAGTTGCTAAGGGAAAATATTCAACGTGCATATTAGCAACGTATTTTCCCAATTATACAATGAATAAAAGAAGGTAGGGGACCTCTGGTGTATAAATGGATGATGGAAGAATTAGGTGGCTGAGGAAATTGCAGACAGGAAGAATGATAATTTTATATAGCTATAAAGACAATTACAAGGATTGATATAATCATCCTTTTAAAGTATAAGAGTAGAATAATGGAAGTTTTACAAAAATGAAGTGATGTAATTGAAATGTAGCCAAGATTGAATGAGGTCAGTATACATAGGCACCATGGAATCTGAATGAGGGATTCTTCCAGGTTCACCTGTCATTTACACTGGCTATTGATTACTCAGTATTTATAAAGTATAATGTAATATAAAATAAGACATTATAAAATATACTAACTCATGTTGAGTTGAGATAATTCTAAGTTAAATGGACTAGTTATGTTATGTGGAATGGTTATTATCTGACCTGCACATCTCCTCTTAATGGATAAGTTGTGGTGAGGAAGAAACCTCAGAAAAGCACATCTTGATGGTTTCCTGCTAAGGTCTGAAAAATTTTTAGATAGTACTCAGCTCCATGACATATTCAACTACACCTTAGACATGCTAACTTTTTGGTACAACTAAAAGTTTAATTTGGGTCACTTCTGGTATTCTCTCCAGAGAGTTTTCATAGAGTCCTTTTTTGATCTTCCAGATTCCCAACCACATTCATTTATGTTAAATAAAATGATTGGAATAAAGTTTTAGAATTCTTACCTCATAGAGTACATGACTAAAATGAAGGATGATAATATAGTTTGTCATTTAAACTAAATATTTTGAGATTGAAAAAGAGTGATATTAATAATTATGTCAGGACAGTAAGGATAAACTAACACTTCCTGAGATTAACCAGAATGCATATGGTTATATTCCACCTAAAAGTGACATGTGTGTTAGAAAATCCTCCAAGTATAATTTTTTCAGTGAATTAAAAAAAATTTATTTAGTTCATTTACTTTTACAAATTATACCTGTTTTTTTTTTTCAGCATCCAACACATTTGTCTTTTATTCCCTAAAACTGCCACAAAAAGAAGCAAATAGTTAATATTACATTTCTCCTTTTGGTCTTCTACCTTATATTTATATAAGGAAGTCGGCAATCCCTTTTTAGACCTTAGTTCAGAGCTTAATTTTAGTCTTCTTTTATACATTAAAACAAGAGTTGGAGAAAAACAAACTGAAGAGGATAATTTTTTTCTAGGAAAAAAATAATTCCTTAATTCTTTGTTGTCTACCCTAATGCCTTAATATAATTTCAAGGCTTCTTTGAAGACTTAAAAAAAGGCTTTGTGATTTTTTTTCCTTGGGAATGCCACTTAGTAGGTGCCAAAACATATTTAGCAGGTGGTAGCTAATTTTCATTTTAATGAAGCTAATCTTTACAGAGTAGGATAACATAAGGTTTTACCATCTGTGTGTATCCTATTTAGTTTAACCAGGTTGGAGAAACCTAAAAGAACGTCTATGAAACAAAAAGCTAGATGTTGTTCAACAACAGAGTTAACTCCCTGAAAGCATCACTATTTTAAATATCAAATATATAGGGAGATTATAAATGACAATATATTGGCCCCCAATTTTCCCTAAACTAAATATTCATGATTTGCATTTAATGATCTTTTAGAGCATTACTTAGGAAGGCGTTTTGAATTAAGATTTTTAATATAAGACATCTGAAATCTAACTGACGATTCCTCAGAACAGAAATGCTAAAAGCATATTTCAAGAACCAGAGAATTTAAAATATTTTGCATTCTTAATTTTTCCTCTCTTACACATCATTGATGATAGCTTCTCTATACAATTCGTATTTTCAGCTTTTGTTTTAATACACATTTAAATCATTTATTAGCTTCTGTTTTCTTGCAAAGTTTAAGAAACTTTTGCATTTATGGGGGTGTCTAAGTTTGAACACATTAAAATATTTTTATGAAAAAAAATTATGGCATATGTTTGTTTTTATCTCAAGAAATGGAAAGTTCTCATTGCTTTTTAAAAGCCACTTAAATCTTATTCTATATAAGTACTACATAAAAATGGAAATTGAACATTTATTAAATACTTAGATTAATAAGGTATTTAGGATATCATAAATTCAATGAGAATAAAAAATGGACTAAAAGAAAGTAAATATCTTATGGCTCAAAATAAAATGAGATACATGTAAAATGGAGGAAGACAATAAGAAGGGGAAGTGGAAAGGGCGGGAGAAAAAGTGAGAGAGAGAGGGAAGGAGAAAAAAGACAGTGGAAGGGATATTATAGACAAATATGAAGAGAGGAAGAGGGAGGAATCAACATTTGCATGAATGTTTTAGTTATTTTTGTTTTAAGTTTTATAAAGTTTTAGTTATTTTTGTTTTAAGTCTTATAAAGTAGTATAAGGAGGTTAGTGTGATTTGAAAATAAAGAACTAGCATTATTAGGGAACTGAGTCAGTTCACGATTGATTGCACAATAGAGTGAATTTTAGATACTTAGAAAAAATCTCCACATTTTTAGAAATAGTGAACTTTGGGCATTAAGAGCATTTATATGTATCAACTATACTTAAGTAACAAAGATAACAAACTTATGTTGTGAAGAGAAATTTGCTGACCAGATAAAAATAAGATGATTAGTTTTAGAAGATTATTTACTTTTCAAAGGGATTCCTGAATGGTCTTTTTTGTAAAATAATTGCTCTAATGAATTTAATTGGTTTTAAAAATATTAATTGCTTGATTGATGGACTAGGGATGAATAAACTAAACATGACAAAATTAAAAGCTTTTTAAATTGTGAATGTACCAGACATGAAGTTAAAACATTTCTGAAAGTATTGTGCAAATTATTTTGCAATAGGTACAGATTATGGTCAGTTTTGTGAAAGTACAACGTATTTTTTTCAGACTTACTGTGTTTCCGGCATCTTACTAGAATTTGCTTACCATAGTTTCTTTTATTAACAACCTTTATCCGGGAATTTAGTGATTCTTTTCCAGCTTAAGTTTTTCAAGTCAATATTGTTTCCCAAACTCATTTTTTCCTTCATAATTTCCATTTTTGTGCTTTGTTCTGTATTTTATGGCATTTATTCCACTAGATCTTCCAGTACAATAATTAGGATATCAAGAGTGGTACTTCTTTTCTGACTTCGTCTCCTAAAGTTGAATTTTTTTTTTTAAAGTTTGTGTATGTATTCCTTTGGAGATTAAGTAAAAAAGTCTTGTGTTTAAGTGGACTTCAATCTTTACATTCTCTTCTTTTTTATTAAGGCTGTCATCTGAATTCTGAGCAATTCTTGTTTCATTTAGAGCTAGTCTTCTTTGTGTGTTTTATTTTTTATTTCTTTGACTGCCTTTAATTTGCCTACCCACATTGTAGTCTGATTGTTGGGATGCTTCAAGTAGGTAAATCCTGAAACAGTGGGCATGTGTCTTTAGTGCTGAAGTGGTACCAGGTCGCACAGAATCTCTCTCATCTCCAGGAATCAGAGAAATCCTGTCTGCTGATTTTCTCAACCACAGAGGTAGGCTCTCTTTGCCTGAGGACTATGGAAAACAATGACCCGCACCTGGTTTTGCAGCTCCTCTGGGGTCATTGAAACTACTCAGATCTTTTGGGTGAATATTTCTTAAATGAGCATTCTTTTTAATTCATTAGAGCTTTCCAATATTACTCACACCCTCCCAGAACTCCCTTTCTTTTCTGGGATTTATTCAGATATTCTGTTCCATTCCCCTAGTCTTTACAGCTCTGTTCCCCATTCTTTCATTATGGCAGAGAGTTACATGCTATTTCTTATGAATGGCAGTAGAAATATAGGCCTATAGATGCTCCAGCCCTGCCCAATAGTCCCAAAAGATTCTTCTTTCAGGAGGAATCTGGTTAATTGAATTAGATTAGGAAGGGAAGGACATCAGGAATGCACTCAGAAATCCCCAGTGATTTATTTGCAGAAATATATTTTAATTGACTAATTTGGCAATACTTTACTTTTTCTACAGTAGAAGCAAATAATACACTCTGGGGGTAGCCAACTATTGTATGGCAAGAAATGAATACTGGCATCTGGGACCTGGTAGGTGGTGCCAATGGGCTCATTCTTACAGCAACCGAATTTGACATTTGTTGAACACCTGAAGTATGCTCTAGGCACTGTGTCAAATTGGTCTATGAGATGAAATATGAATAAGACAAAGATCCTGCTTTCGATATGCTCACGAAACAGGGATTGGCACAGGAGGCATGATGTTAATGGTAAGCATGTCAACTTATGGGGACTTCCAGCTTCACAATCTTCTCCAAGGTAAATGATTACAGGACACAGAGACAGTGTCACACCAGCACCATCTCACCGTGCCTTCTCCCTTGGGTACCAAAATTCTGCAAGCTCTTTAGTATGCTCTCTGAGGTATGTGTCCTTTTAAGCCGTAGTGAACAAAACATGCCAGCAGCCTCCAGTCTCACTCTGTGTGATCTTCAGGTTGCTCAACTCTGCAATCAGAGTCTGTTAGGTTGGAGTCCAATAACAAGTCACAGTGGAGCTATTGTGGGTCTGTACTGTCATCAGTGTTTAAAATTTCTTCCTGATACACCTTTACAGTTTTACCCTAAGCAGTAAATGATTGCTTACATATATTTGAGATTGTGATTAATATGACAGTAAAGATGAGTAAAATAATCAGAAGACATGCAGCAGAATGATGATTTTATTTCTAGATGTAGGCATAGCATCTTTTTGGTGCATTAAATTTTTGAACTGATTTTCATTCTTGGATCATAGTACAGTTTTGTCGTTTTTTTGCTGTTGTTGTCTTTATGTGAGTTCAAAGCAGAATAGCTTATTAATATATATGTACCTTAGGTTTTTTTTATAATTCATTTGGAAATTGGTTGTTGGACAAATGATAAATTAAATAATCAATGTTTCTTTTAAAAATAACTACTTTAGGGATGCCTGGGTGGCTCAGTTGGTCTGCCTTCGGCTCAGGTCATGATCCCACGGTCCTGGGATTGAGTCCCACATCGGGCTCACTGCTCAGTAGGGAGCCTGCTTCTCCCTCTGCGTGCTATTCCCCCTGCTTGTGCTCTCCATCTCTCTCTCTGTCAAATAAATAAATAAAATCTTAAAAAAAATGACTAGTTAAAAAGTAAACGGTTATACCCTTACCACAAAGTGAGCAAGCATTTAAAATATTCTAAAAATGTATTTCTATTACAGTTAAGAAAATTTCCATTTCTATCTTATAAATTCAATTAATACTAGAAAGAATCACTTTGAATGCTTACATCTGTTTAAAATTACATGTAACTAAAAACTTTATTAAAAACTTTCATTAGCTGGGACACCTGGGTGGCTCAGTTGGTTAAGTGTCTGACTGTTGATTTCTGCTCCGGTTTTGATCTCAGGGTTGTGGGATCAGCCCCATGTTGGCCTCTGCCCTTATCAGGGAGTCTTTTTGAAATTCTCTCTCTCCCTCTTCCCCCTCCTCACTGCATGCTCTGTTTCCCTCTCTCAAATAATAAATAAATATTTAAAACATTATTCATTAGAATTAATATCAAACATTCCATAATTATTAAAAATTAAAAAACAAATTTTCTTTAAGATATTTTGCAGGTGTTTTCTACCCTAGGTAAAGATGTTGCCAAACTAAAATCAAATGGATATATATAAAAAGGAATGAACACAAAACAAATTTATTTTGATGTTTTGGACGGTCTTATTGAATATAACATGCTCACATCCACCTACTTGATATTAGAAAGAAATGTTTTAAGTAAGAATGCTGGTCTGAAACATCAAAAGTATAGTTATTCTGCAAGTGTTTTTAAGGGTGAATTAATTTTGATACAAAGGTATGTGTTATCTACCCGGGTTCTTGGAACTTGATGGAAATAGTAGTATTATTTTTTCAGATAATAGCAGTGATCTAAGGCCATATGATTTTCAAAAGCAAAGTAAATAATTGAGTCTTCTTATTTGGGTGGTTTTAAAACTAGTCCCTTGAAATATGGATACTTTGATCATAGTCTTATTTAAAGACTTGCTCCTCTGAGAATTCGGAATTCCTTGTACTAATTATGTGCTTGCCATTTGCAGCTGAAATGTGACAATGAAGTAGTAATACCTTCTATTCTCATTATAGTTAGCAAGTACTAAATTTCTAAAAAAACTAACCCAGAAACAAAAAGTCATTTCTAGTTGAATATCAGAGACTGTAGTTTTAAATAAGGTGGAGTTACTTTCTGCTTTCTAGCTCTGGATAATAAGTTTACTAAGGTCATTTTACAAGTAAGTGATTAAACAAGATTATAACATCTTGGCATCAGAAACTTAATTGTACATCAAATTAATCTACCCCATCTCAAAGAGATACACAACCAAATCTTCTAAATTAGATTAGAATTTATGGTCCCATTCAAATTCCCTGATCTCATTACCAATTTTTATGAGACTTCTTTAAAAGAATTTTTAATGTTCTTCAAAGTATCTGATAATACATTATGAGCTTATTTCCTAGATCATTATACCTACATTTCTCAATCCAGTAGACTTTCAGTGGTCTGCTTAAATGCCCACCCCTCCAAGAAACTGATGGCCAGTCCCAGAGCAGCATGATTACCTTTCCTTTGAACATTCAGTGTATTGTATGTTTTTATTTTTCTTATGCTACTTATAGCATACGTATAGCCATGAATAGCTAAGAATTATTTTTCCTGTTTTATAAAGATAGGGTAAACCTGTAAAGGAAGTTTTAAGTACTTAATAAAATGCCAAGGATCGGGTGCCTAGGTGGCTCAGTTGGTTAAGCGACTGCCTTCAGCTCAGGTTATGATCCTGGAGTCCCGGGATCGAGTCCCACATCGGGCTCCCTGCTCAGCGGGGGTCTGCTTCTCCCTCTGACCCTTTTCCCTCTCGTGCTCTCTGTCTCTCATTCTCTCTCTCAAATAAATAAATAAAATCTTAAAAATAAATAAAATGCCAAGGATCTCTAATAGCTATACTACATAACAATCATGAATATTTATTGAACTTAATGAGGTGCAAGGTATTGAGGTAGGAACTGTAGGAGTTCAAGAAGTGTGAACCATTTTCCCTGATGTCCAGGCAATAATAGTCTAGTTGAAGAGATGCAAAGTAAAAACATGAAGATATCAATAAAAGATTTATATATCAGTTCAGGACCAGAAATGTGTAGTTCATGATGATTGTTAACTATGTTAAGCAGACTATAATTGCAATATGACTAAATAAGAAAAAAAAAAACACATTAGAATGCTGCATTGATAAAGGACTTTTATGTAAATTGGAATAATAATTGTGATGAATGGGTAAAATTTGGATGGCTAGAATAGAGGAGTAAAGGTATTCTTTGCATATGGAAAAATCTAGCAAAATCATAGAGATGTACACATGAGTGACTGAAAGATCCATCCTGTGAGATGAGATTCTAAGAGAAAAATAGCAGATGGAAGGAAAAATGAAATTCCTAGGGGCTTTTGTGTGATAAAGAGGATATGTGCCAGGCATGTGCACCTAAGTAAGTTTGAAAAATAGGATTCAGTTTGATGGTGTTAAGCAGACCTCATGTAGAAAAACACAGAAATATTTCAGAGGTAAATAATTATAGAAAGTGGCATTAATTTTATTGAACAAGAAAGTTACATCAAACAATATTAAATGAAAATAGGTTTAGAATCCAATTATAATTCTTCTGTATTTGCATATTAACTAGGGAAAGGAGAAAGTATAAAATAAATTTATGAAACCTTTAAAATTAAGGAGAAAATTTTATCTGTATTTTGTTATAATTTGGGCAGTTTAGGGTAGTATTAACTGAATTTCTAGAAGTATATGTGGCCAAGATTTAAAGAATACAAAAATATATGATACGCAATATAAAAAAAATCAATTTTAGACAAGTTTGATTCCAGAAAGTGGTGGTAGAATTCTAAACGATTCTGTGATAAAGGAGTTAAAATCTTTTCTAGGAAACTGGAGATGAGAAGAACATTAAATCTCTGGACAGGACTATAGGTGACTTTGTGGCACAATATATGTGTGGCCATTAAAAGTGTCACAGAAACTCAAAATGGATTTATGTTAAGTAAAATTTTAATTAAAGAAATATGAAAGAGGGAAACTGTTGTTTAAGTAAATGTACTATATTTCATTTGCATGAGAAAAATACACAGAAGAAACATTATTGTTAATTATATTGAGAAACAATTGTCATGATTGGTGAGTACTGATCTTATTTAATGTTTGAGTTAGTGACAGCTTAAAAGTTGTATTTCTAATTAGATTAAGAAAAATCACTGCATTCCTTAACTATATGCAATAATATCATTTCTGTTCTTTTCTGTTGCTTTGCTGAATGCAGTTTTTGGGAATTTGAAAGTGTAGAGCCTTAAGATACCCTAAACTGATACACAGTCAAGTCTTCTAAGACAATGTGTTGATATTGAATGTATCTTCAAATTTCTACTCATGATATAACAGAAATAAAACAGGTAGGGGAGATTTTAATCCTTGGTTTCTGGAAATCTTTTTACCTTCTCTAAAATGCCTTTTCTTTCTTTTTTCCTCTTGTTAATTGTGGTTCTTTATGTCTCTGTTAGTTTCTTGTGACTCATAAGTGTTTTTTTCCTCCAATACTTTCTCATTCCCACCTCCTGCTTAGACTACTGTTACTTGTCTGCCTTAATTTCACCGCATATCTCCTTGAGAGAGTAGTCTACCTTCACCATATGCATTTCCTCAATGTCAATTCACTTCTTAATCTATTACAATCAACCTTCCTTTGTCCTCAGTATTTTGATGATTCTGCTTTCTCAGAATCACATGTAGCTGGCATTTTGGGCAGCTTTACATGCATTATTTCACTTGAGTCTTCTTTAAAGAGTGTCATTCATATATTTCCTGCATAGATCTTCCTCTGAAACTACAGACATATTCCCAAATTATGCTCTCTCAGATACCTGGATGTCCTTGATGTTTCATCACCTGGATGAAAGCATCTCAGATTCAAGACATCTAAAAATCTAAAATTATGTTATTTCCTACTTCTTACTCAACGGCTACAAATGTACTTTCCACCCTAATGCATTTTTTTGAAGGGCATAGCTCTTTATTTGGTCCTGGAGAGAGAAAACATAGAATCATCTTCTTTTCCCTATATCTCTTACCACATATGGAGTTAATCTCTGAGTCCTGGTTTTTTGATTTACTTCTGTAAATGCTCTCAATATTGTCCTTAATTGTTATCTGCCTTACCAGTGAGTTAGTTAAGATCTATGTATATATATTTTTTCTTTCTACTTGTTTCTTTTTTTTTTTTTCTTTTACCAGGATGTAATAGCTTCTTAGAGCTTCTTGTATCCATTACATGCTGGCAAGCAGCATATAACTTTTGAAATGTGAGCTCACATTTCCAACTTCATTTCAAGTCATTTCCTTCAATAGAGTATGTCATACTACATACTCTATTCACACAGGTATCATGCTTCCAACAAGCCCTTTAATAAGTCCATGCCATGGGCTCTCTGGGAAAATTCACTTCTCTTGTAAATCATTCTTGTTTCTGGCAGAAATATTCTCTTTTATTCATTTCAAATAGCATTTTAAACTTTTTTTTTATTATACCATTGTATTTTATTGGAAGTTTCTTATGTGTCTGACACTCAAAATAGACTATGATTTTCCTAAGGAGAGTGCTATGTTTTATTCCTTGTAAACACAGTTTTTGAAAAAGCTCCTGATACATAGTAGGTATTCAATAACTGCTATTGAATAAATACTTCCATTAAAATATTTATCGCATTGCATGCATTTATTCAATCAACAAATATTTATTATGTGATATACATCAATAATCACTATTCTACTTCTCAGGCTATAGCAATAAATACATGAATTCCTTGATATGAAGCTTACATTTTAGAGAGGGATAAAGGAACCATTAAATAATTGGATTTCACATAGTAGTAAGTTCTATGAAGTAAATCAAGGAATGGTGCAATCTATGAACCAATTTAATGACAGAGCTAAGTTTGAATTTTGGAAGGCAATCATCCAGGCCTTCACTGAGGAAGTGGCATTTAGATGCGACCTGCATAATGTGAAGGAACAAAGACCTTAGGAAAGAGGCTGAGAAAAACTACACAGAAGTCCAAAGAGAGGAATGAGTACACCATGTTGTAGAAACTGCAAGAAGACCAGGGAGCCTGAAGAAAAGGAAAGAGGTAAAAGTTGTGAAAGATGGTATTGAGAGGGTAGGGTATTGTAGTCTGAGAAAGGGTATTGTAGTCTGAGAAAGGAGTTTCATCCCAAGTGTGATGGGAGAGCCTTGGAAGGTTTTTGGTAGGGAGTGACAGATTATCAGTTTTTTAAGATGGCTCTGGCTGCTTGAAAGTGGAACGAATCTAAGCTTAGAGACCAGTTAAGAGGCTATCAAAAGCCCCAGTTGAAATAGTCATGGTTTGTATCACTGTAGAGGCTATGGAGGTGATAAGAAATGGTTAGTATCAAGATGGATTTTGAAGGTGTATTAAATAGATATGGATTAAGTGTGCCTGGGGTGGATCAGTTGGTTAAGCGTCCAACTCTTGGTTTCAGCTCAGGTCATGATCTCATGGTTGTGAGATCGAGCCCGCATTGGACTCTGTGCACAGTGGGGAGTCTGAGATTCTCTTCCTCTTCCTCCCTCCCCGCCCGTACCCTGTCTCTCTAGAAATAATAAATAAATCTTAAAAAAATAGAAATGGATTGTATGTGGAGCTCAATATATATGAAGAATTAATTACTAATTTCTTGACATGCAACTGTATAAATTGTGATGCTATTTAATAATGGAGAAAAATTAAAGAAAAGTTTAACTGTTAATCTGTATATCTGATAGAATATAAATTCAGTTAGGGTGGGGCCCCTGGCTGATTGTTCCTTATATTCTCTAGCACAGTGCTCATCAAAAGTAGGCTTTTAATAAAAAGCAATCACCCCTTTGAATCTTAATCAACAAATAGCTATTGTGACTATTTTTAGTCTATAATTTTTCAGCCTATGTTCACTCAACAGATATAATGGAGTGTGCTAAATGCACTGAGGCAATGAGGATACATTAATGAATAAAATAGATACCACAAGTTTATATCTAGCTGATGATTTATACAAAAAATTAATAAATAAAATATATAATAGATTGTGATAAATGTGGCAGAAAAATTAAGTAGAAAAAGACAGTTGAGGTGAGAGGGACATTACAAATTTATAGAATCTTTGAAAGCCCTGAGTAGCAGCATGCTTGCCATGTTCTAGCAACAGCAAAAGACCAGTGTGGCTGGATCAGAGTGGAAGAGATGAAGTAGTAGGACATGAATTCCAAGAGGTAAGGAGAGACCAGATTATGTAGAGCCATATTGATAATTTTAAGAATTTTATCTTTTACTCAGAGAAAAATGGGAAGGAAATGAGAGGTTTTCAACAGAAAAATGGCAAATTATGATGTACACTTAATAGGATACCTCTGGATTCTGTGTTAGGAGGAGACTGCCTTGGGAGGTTAGAAATGAGAAAAACAGCTACTACATGGTCTTGGCCCAAACCAAGGTGAATAACTGAATGTTGGGAGCCATGGTTGGATATCTTTTGAAGTTAGAATATACAGAATTTGCTTATGTATAGGATTGCAATGGATATGAGAGAAATAAAAACATATAAGGTTTTGGGCCTGAAAAATTAGAAGAAAGATTTTTCATTTACTGAGCTGAAGAAAGAAGGAGACATGAGGAGCTCATATCTGACATACTGAGTTTGAGATATCCTTTGGACATCCAAGTGCAAATAATCCAGGAGCTGTCTACATGAGTCTGTAATATAGGAGGAGAGCTGTTCACTCTAGAATCATGGCTTTGGGAATCATTAGAGTTATCTGTTTCTTAAGTCAAAAGACTGGTAAGATTATGAAAGGGTTCTTCTGGGATCCCAATTCTAATGTTGTTTCGTCTTATCATATCACTTATCTCTCGAATTCTGCCCTCGTGATCCTGAAAATATTTGCAAATGACGTATCAGATAAAGGGCTAGTATCCAAAATCTATAAAGAACTTCTCAAACTCAACACCCAAAGAACAAATAATCCAATCAAGAAATAGGCAGAAGACATGAACAGACGTTTTTCCAAAGAAGACATCCAAATGGCCAACAGACACATGAAAAAGTGCTCAACATCGCTCGGCATCAGGGAAATCCAAATCAAAACCTCAATGAGATACCACCTCACACCCGTCAGAATGGCTAAAATTAACAAGTCAGGAAATGACAGATGTTGGCGGGGATGCAGAGAAAGGGGAACCCTCCTACACTGTTGGTGGGAATGCAAGCTGGTGCAACCCCTCTGGAAAAGAGTATGGAGGTTCCTCAAACAGTTGAAAATAGAGCTACCATACGATCCAGCAATTGCACTACTGGGTATTTACCCCAAAGATACAAATGTAGGGATCCGAAGGGGCACGTGCACCCCAATGTTTATAGCAGCAATGTCCAAACTGTGGAAAGAGCCAAGATGTCCACTGACAGATGAATGGATAAAGAAGATGTGGTATATATACACAATGGAATATTATGCAGCCATCAAAAGGAATGAGATCTTGCCATGTGCAACGACGTGGATGGAACTGGAGGGTGTTATGCTGAGTGAAATAAGTCAATCAGAGAAAGACATGTATCATATGACCTCACTGATATGAGGAATTCTTAATCTCAGGAACAAACTGAGGGTTGCTGGAGTGGTGGGGGGTGGGAGGGATGGAGTGGCTGGATGACTGACATTGGGGAGGGTATGTGCTATGGTGAGCGCTGTGAATTGTGCAAGAGTGTTGAATCACAGATCTGTACTTCTGAAACAAATAATGCAACATATGCTAAGAAAAAAGAAAAAGAAGAAGATAGCAGGAGGGAAAGAATGAAGGGGAGTAAGTCAGAGGGGGAGAGGAACCATGAGAGATGATGGACTCTGAAAAACAAACTGAGGGTTCTAGAGGGGAGGAGGTTAGGGGGATGGGTTAGCCTGGTGATGGGTATTAAAGAGGGCACATTCTGCATGGAGCACTGGGTGTTATGCACAAACAATGAATCATGGAACACTACATCAAAAACAAATGATGTAATGTATGGTGATTAACATAACAATAAAAAAATTAAAAAAAAATTATGAAAGGGTTCATAGAAACAATTCCTTATTTCAAAATTAAGAAATTGTAGGGATAAAAGGAGTCAGCAAGAGAGTATGCTGCTAATTAAAAAAAGGATCATCTCTTCTATATTGAAAGCATTTTTATGTTTTCTAATTTAAAAATATTTTCTTATAGATATTGTACAATAAAGCTGAAGTAGAAAAATAGGAGAGCATGGTATCTTGGAAGCCATTTAAATGAGGAAGAAGTGAGCAACTATACATAAAATACTGATAGTTTGTCTCACAATAAGATTTATGATCCAACCTAGTATACTGCTGAGAGTGAAACAGGTCACTATTAATTACATCTGAATAATAGACACAAACCAGTAGTATTCTAGGTAAACTGTCATATATGGTCATGAAGTGATGTTTCAAGTATGAAGAAGATTGAGAAATTATCATGACATTTAGTGATGTGTATGGCTTAATGACCTTGAGAGCAAAAGCTTTGATAGAATTTTAGGATTAAAGGTCTGATTGAATAGTTACTTTTTTTTTTTAAGGATTTTGTTAATTTATTTGACAGAGAAAGACACAGCGAGAGAGGGAATACAAGCAGGGGGAGTGGGAGAGGGAGAAGCAGGCTTCCCGCAGAGCAGGGAGCCCGAGGCAGGGCTTGATCCCAGGACCCTGGGATCATGACCTGAGCTGAAGGCAGCTGCTTAACGACTGAGCCATCCAGGAGCCCCTGATTGAATAGTTTCCAGAGAGAGTGGGAGGAAGGAAATTGGAAATAGTAAGAACAAATAAATCATTGGAAAGATTTACTATAAAGAAAAAAATGAGGTGGAACCAGAAGAGGTTATAAGAGTAATCCTCCACATTCATGATTCCTAAAGGGTTTATTGGAGTTTCCTGGGTTAGGAAAAGGAGGGGACTCTTTTTGCCCCCAGATGAGGTGAGGTCTTCAGACACCCTCTTTCCCCTTCTCCTTCCCCTTCCTCCTCCTCCCTCCCTCCCTTTCCTCTTTGAAAGTTTGCAAGCTGCAGCCTAAGGGTTGGGGGAGTTGAAGAAAGCCATTCAATGAAGAGAAGCCCCAGGCTCTGACTTTAACAGAAAGCTTTCTGCATTTGAATGAAACGATTGAGGCCCATTCGAATTTTTTATACTTTGATTTTATATACACACATATACACACACACATATATAATAAAAGTTACTATTTTAATCATTTTTAACTGTAAAGTTGTGTGGCAATGAGAACATTCATATTTTTGTGCAACCCATGACTGCCATTGATCTCCAGAATATTTTCATCTTCTGAAACTGAAACTACGCATTAAACAACTCCCTATTTTCCCCCTCCTCAACCCTGCCAAACACCATACTACTTTATGTGTCTTGTAAATCTCACTGCTCTAAGTACCTCATGTAAGTGGAATCATATAGTATTTTTTTGTGTGACTGGATTATTTCACTTAGCGTATGTCTTCAAGATTCATTCATGTTGGAGCATGGCCAGAATTTTTAAGACTGAATAATATTTCATTTTTATGTATGTAAATACCACATTTTGTTAATCATTTGTTTTCAGTGGACACTTGAGTTACTTTACCTTTTGGGTATTATAAATAATGCTTCTGTGAACATAGTTATACAAATATCTATTTGAGTCCCTGATTTCAATTCTTTTATTTTTTAATTTTATTATGTTATCTTAATCATCATACATTACATCATTAGTTTTTGATGTAGTGTTCCATGATTCATTGTTTGCGTGTAACACCCAGTGCTGCATTCAGTATGTGCCCTCTTTGATACCCACCACCAGGCTTTTCTTATATACTATTTTTTTAAGACAAAAGAAATCTAATGTTTGTAGCCTTTCTGTAGTTTTCTTGGGCCAGTACAGAATCTGGAAAAGAGATGAATGATTTGTCTTTATGTTCAACAAATGTCTTTTAGGGAGACAATATACAATATACTTATATATATATACAATATACAATATACAATATACTCCCTTTTAGGGAGACAATATACAATATAGTTAAATTAGTAATCAATCTTAAGTACTTGAAATCAACAAAGTACCTTGGGGTCCTAGGTAGCAAAAAGCATATTCTACATGTGATAAAAAAGCATCCTCCTATACTTTCCAGGTCTGTCTGATTACGTAGGGACTATGATTTGGAATCAGAATAGCAATAGTGTAAATTGTATAAACCAGTAAAATCCAACTTCGATAATGTTAACATCTGATTATTTTATTATTATTCTTGCTCTGCCTCTTTTTTGTTTTATCTGTCTTTGGTATTTTTAAAATTATCATCTGTAGTTTGATGATATATACTGTACTTGAGTCTCAGACTTTTAACTTACTTTGGGTTGAACTACAACACTGACTGAACCACATACATTTTAATATATCATAAAACACAAGTACGGGATTAACAAATAGAATGACTCCCAGAGCAAACTTTAGCAAATAGTGTAAACAGAACATTGGCAAGATTTTTACAGCAATGGCAACCTCCTTAAATTGATATATCTGTATATATGTATAAATCTGTCCCAATGCTAATTGCTATTGTATTTGTCTGCCACTAAAAGCTGACTCTTTCCTAATTAGTTTTTTGCCCTTTCTTGCCAATGTCATCAGTTAGACTCTGCAACATTATAATTCAATACAGAAAAACACAACCATCACTGAATTCTGACATCTTGAAATTGTTTAGGACAAGGCGGTTGAGAAGGAAAATTTTGATCAAGTTTATGTCTCTGCTATGCACAGAGTTCTGCCAATTCTGGAACTGTACATTAAGAGGAGAAAGTTTGACTTACTGGACCATTACATGATCTTGTTCCAAAGTCTTTGGACAAAGGGTCACCTCTACTTAAAAAGAATTCATCCTTTTTTACCTCCAGTCAATCATTAATTTCACAAGGAAACCTCTTGACTGTATCATATGTCTACTGTACTTCTACCATAATGTCATAGCACAGTGTAGCACTCTTCCTAATGCTTATTATCATTGTAATTTTTAATGATTATTTGAATAACATTTGTCTCACCTATGAAACTGTCAGCTCCTTGTTGATAGGGATCCTGCCTGCTTTTGTCACTGCTGTATCCCTGCCTCCTTGCACAGTGTGTGACACTGTTATAGTAGGCACTCTGAAAATTTATTTGATGAATCAGTGGGTGAATGAATGAATGAATGAATGATAAAGTATGGAGGGAATTTTTAAAAATATATGTTTTATGTGAATATAATGTATTATATAGGCTTCTAATTAGGGAAGTATAGTATGGATTAAGGAATTGTATTTTCTTCAGAATTTCAAGTAAAAGTTGAACAATAAGAATTTCAGAGTTGTGGGGCATCTGGGTGGCTAAGTCAGTTGGGCGTCTGAGTCACTTCTGCTCAGGTCATGATTTCAGGGTCATGGGATCGAACCCTGTGTTGGGCTCAGCACTTGGTGCAGAATCTGCTTGAGATTCTCTCTTTTCCTCTCCCTCTGCCCCTCCCCCGACTCTCACCCTCTCTCTGTAAAATAAATAAAATCTTTAAAAGAAAAAGAATTTCAGAGCTGTTATCAGGTGTCTATTTCATCACTTTGAATTGAAACTTTGGAACTGTAAAACACAGAAGGACCATTGACGGACAGGCATTTCTCAAGAGAATACTAGAAATCAAAAAGCCATAAACAATTGCTGTGTTCTTACTAAGCTGCTTATATGGGCCAACTGATAAGTGCTACTTTACCCATGACAGCTTATGTTTTGTATAGCCAGGATTATTTTAGTGCTCCGCACATTTTATTGTATTCTAATTCTCTCATGTTTAATCCCTGTGAATTGCTGTAATTTGACAGAACAATTTACTTCATGATCATTTGGGATAAATGGAAGCTTATTGATTTATTATTAGCAGTTAGAATCAGCATTTATTTGTTAGTTCTGTGCGCCAGTACTGACCCAGGTAATTTACATTTATTTTTTAATTTTAAGATATTTTATATTTCATTTGAACTAACCAAGGAGAGAATCTGTTATTTTTGCAGGCTGTGGAAATCTAACTCTGCTATATTCTGTCAAGTTTAAGAAGATTTACTATTATTATCATAGCTAACGGATGTGTCCTAGCTGACCTCACATGTTCTCCCAATGAAGAATGGTCATATTAAAATCTTTGATCTTTCTATGAAAAATGACCCTTCTATAGCAATCACTATCCACATAGACTAAGTGACAAAAAGGACAGAGTGGCCAGTGGTCTTATCCACATTCTACACATTAAAACTGTACTTTGCTCTACAGTTGCTACTGCTGCTATTTGTAAAATATAGCTCTGCTTGAATCTTTGCCTCGTAGTCACAAAGCCTGCCAGACTCTTCTGATCACAAAGTCACCCCATGCTTACAGTCATGTCCCAAGTTGGTCTGCTTCTCTTCTTTCTAAGCAGTGATATTAGAGGTTGTGGTTCAGCATGTGTATAAAGTATTTCTTCTGCCTACTCTGTTTGCAACTGCTCCACCTCAGGTCTCCATCCAGCAGTGGCTTGGACTCAGTAGAGTCTCTACAAATGCCCTGTATATACAGAAATATCAAGCTGAGAGCAATATCAGTTTTTTTTTTTTGTCACAGGGAATGTATACAATATTATTATATTGTATATATTTATATAATCATGCATTATAGTTTACAGTTTACTCGGTTGATATATTTATTACAGAGAGGCTGAATTTCAGCTGAGAACCATTTCAGATCCTGGCAATTGTAATAAAAGTGGATTCCAAAAAATCAAGAAATCCAACAATGTACCTAATAATGGGTTGATTCTCTATGATTAGTTTGGAGTTCTTCAGCTAATTATTGAGAATATTTCATATTTATTCTGCTTAAAATCTACCTTGGGTATGGTAGAATTATAATTACACAAATGGTACAGCTATTACAGTTTTATTATTGATGCAATGCATATTTATTGTATGCCTACTATGTATAAAGTGTTATTCTAAATGCTTGGATGCATCCTCTGATTAACAGACAAAGGAAGAATAGTGCTCCTTTGTTTGTTGATATTCTCTACATTTTGTGACTTTCAATGAAGGCAAATTGTTCTAATACTAGTTATCACATTTTTCACTTCATTTGTCAGGTTGATTAAAATTTTTACATGGAAAGTTTTTAAAAAAATTGAATTCCAGGCAGGCTCGTGCAAGAGAATACTGTAGATCCAGAACCACTAAATTTTGCTTTCCTTAAACCATGGCACGTTATGTTTTTGCTAGAACATTATAGTTCTCAGATACATGTAGAAAGAAAAGTCACATAAGGCTTGTAGTTGTCATCTGTTTTTTACATCTCAAATATTTTATTTGAAAATAATGTGCATGAAATGCTTAAAGTATGTTACAAAGAATCAACTTAACTTCTCCTAAAAGGAAAGACTGGTTAGTACTTCTCTTTTGATAAATTTTATTTTATAGTAAGATACAGTTTCCCTTATATTTTTTGACCTTTGGTTTTTTTCTATCATCCACATTTTATTAGGTATTCTTTATTATATAACAATCCTTAGAATTGTAGGAAAAGTCTAGTAATTACTTCATCAAATGCTCAAAATAACCATCACCTTTGTTTCTATGGGGTCATTAAAACAAAACATTTTTAGTAGTAGACAACTAATGATTTTCAAGTTTGACACAGAGTTGACCCATCTCCTCTAGTAACAGCATCCCTATCGTTTCAAATTACAATCAGTTCAAAATATCATTTTAATGATATCAGATTGGAAGAGAGTCCTGTGCAGTTTGACAGCTGTGCTCTATATTTAAGCTCAGTTAAAGCTCACTTTAAAGCAGCATGTCTTTGTAGTCATGAAGCTCCTTAATGCTGTGACATGTCTGTGATTCTGTGCATCAATCATGGTGGCAGAAAGCCGTATCCCTCCTTAAGAGGAAATGCTATGGAAGCAGGCAATGAAATGAGTATTGCCATGTGTATGTTACTGTGCAGCCTTCCCATAATTTAAATTACTTTCTTAGCTCCCAATGTCTCCAGACGTTCCCCTTTCTTTCTACCCTTTCCAGGAATATTGTCAGCTCTTGTTCCTTTGTCAGGTTGCCACTAAGTACTCCCCTTCTTGGGGTCTTACTATTCATAACAATAGAATCACAGATCTTTTTCATTTCAAGGATGTGACTAATAAGCATCATGACAGGGGAATAAGAAATTGTACAGGGGGATAGTTACCTATATTCAAAATATATTTCACTTTTTATATTCTTGTTCTTGGTTTTTATAACTGACTCCTTTGCTATCTACTGGATGCCTCTTAGGCTTACCTATCTTTTTATCTTTCCAAAGACAGATTCATTGTGTGGTGCTGCCCATTTCCAAGCTCCACTCTCCAGCCGAATCCCTCAGCAAGATGGTTCCTTCTCTTATAGCAAATAGTCCTCAAGGTGAATTTAAAGTGAAACAGCAGGAAAAGAATTAGTATCTCCTGTTTTATTTGAGCCTTTCGCTTGTTTGCTTTATTCATTCAATAACTCATTTATGACTCAGGATATTTATTTATATTTTCTTTCATCATATTTATTGAAAGCTGGTAAACAAAAAAGATACTGTCCATACTTTTGAGAATCTCACAATATCTTGTAAATAAAAGCCTTGGAAAGCTTTTTATACTTTAGATATTCTTTGTTTGCTCGTGTGTGTGATAACAAAGAATATTAAATATCTGTCAACTATGTTGCCTTCATATATTGTTTTCCTTGTAATATAACATTTGAAATACAGATAAATAGTACTTGGGTTTTATTCAAAGGACTATGTAATTAGTCAGCTACATGAGATAATAGTTCTTACCTCAGGTTTTCCACAGTTGGAATATTGGATTTTTTAAAAATTTGTGGAAGTGTATGAAAATACCTTCAGGGAAATATTCCAAGTAAATCATACTTGGTCTTGTATCATTTAGTGCCACTATGTGGAGACCCAAATTTTATGTCCCTGTCTATAAATGACTCTATAGTTTTGAGGTATGTCAGAAATGAATAACATTTTCAGACAGGCAAAAAAATCGGTCTTATGATGCAGTACAAAAGATTTTATTTATTTTTAATTTTTAAATTATTTTTTATTCAAGTATGATTAACATACAGTGTTACATTAGTTTTAGATGTACAGTGTAATGATTCAACAATTATATATGTTTCTCAGTGCTCATTAAGGTAATTATACTCTTAATCCCCCATCCCACATACCCCACTTACCAGCCCTCTGGCAACCACCAGTTTGTTCTCTATATTTAAGAATCTGTTTTTTTGTTTGTCTCCTTTTTCTAGGTTGATTTGTTTTGTTTTTTTAAATTCCATATATATGGTATTTGTCTTTTTCTAACTTACTTTACATTAGCATTATACCCCCTAGATCCATCCATGTTGTTGCAAATGGCAAGATTGTATTCTTTTTTTATGATTGAGTAATATTCCACTATATATATGTATATATATATAAATATAATACACACACACACAAACACACACGTATATATATATAATACACACACACACATACAAACACACACACACACACACCACATCTTACTTATCCACTCCTCTATTGGCAGACACTTGGTTTGCTTCTGTATCTTGGCTATTATAAATAAAGCTGCAATAAACATATTGCATATAAGTATATACCTTCTTAAATTAGTGTTTCTATTTTTTTTGGGGGGGTAAACACCTGGTAGTGGAATTACTGGATTATGTGGTAATTCTGTTTTTAATTTTTTGAGGAACCTCCATACTGTTTTCCACAGTGTTTGTATCAATTTGCATTCCTACCAATGGACTGTTGGGAGCACAGCCTATCCTCCATTTATCAATGAGAAATATGGACACAGTGGGAAGAACCAAGATGGGACGAGTCTTGACACCAGTACAGTGTTCTTATCATTGCACCAAGCCAGTACTCTTTCCTGGGTTCCCTGTGTCCCTTCTCTCTTACTCCAGCTCTCTTCATAATTCTTTTCCCATATTTCAACATGGAAATACTAAGTACTGTGCATTTACAATCCTTTGTGTAAGTTATCTGCTTGAGAGACAATGTAAGGGTATGCTTATAGCTCAGTTCCTGAGGTCTGAGCATCACTGAAACATAAAGATATTTTAGTTTGTGATCAACCTAATTAATGAGATTCACTAATTATGTTTAAAGGAATAATGACTCAAAGTTAGGAAAAATGCTTAAACAGCTTAGTTGTTAGTTTATTGTATCATGTGAGATTACAGGTGAGCTTAACATAATGTTAGAAAAAAGAACCAAATTCTAACATATCTGTGTCATTTAGACTTTAGTATGCTATATATTTTAAAAGAGAAAGATCTTTAAAAAATAAATGTGCATGTATGCATTCCTACCAATGGTGCACGACGTTTCCTTTTTTCTCCACATCCTTGGCACACTTGTTGTTTCTTGTGCTTTTGATTTTAGCCATTCTGATGGGTGTACAGTGATATCTTATGTCATTCTAATTTTAATTTCCCTGATGATGAGTGATATTGAGCATCTTTTTATATATCTGTTGGCTATTTGTATGTAGTCTTTGGAAAAAGGCTTATTCATGTCCTCTCCTTGAATTTTAATTGGACTTTTGGTGTTGAATTGTGTAGGTTATTCATATATTTTGGGTATTAATCCCTTATCAAATATATCATTTGCAAATATCTTCTCCCTTTAAGTAGGTTGCCTTTTTGTTTTGTTGATGGTCTCCTTCACTGTGCAAAAGCTTTTTATTTTGGTGTAGTCCCTATAGTTTAATTTTGCTTTTTTTCCCTTCCAGAGGATACATATCTAGAAAAATTTGCAAAGGGTGATGTCAAAGAAATTACTGCCTGTGTTCTCTTCTAGGATTTTTATGGTTTCAGATCTCACATTTAGGTCTTCAATCCATTTTGAGTTTATTTTTGTGTCTGGTGTTAGAAAGTGGTCCAGTTTCATTTTTTTATATGTAGCCATCCAGTTTTCCCAACACGATTTATTGAAGAGACTGTCTTTTCCCAATTATATATTCTTACATCCTCTGTCACAAATTAATTGATCAGAAAGCCTAGGTTACAGAGGTACAGGTCTGTGATTCAACAGTCTTACACAATTCACAGCATTGTACCTCTGAAACAAATAATATATGTAAAAAAAAAAAAGAAGAAGGTAGCAGGAGGGGAAGAATGAAGGTGGGGGAATCGGAGGGGGAGATGAACCATGAGAGACTATGGACTCTGAGAAACAAACTGAAGATTCTAGAGGGGAGGGGGGTGGGGGGATGGGTTAGCCTGGTGAAGGGTATTAAGGAGGGCACATACTGCATGGAGCACCGGGTGTTATACGCAAACAATGAATCATGGAACACTACATCAAAAACTAATGATGTAATGTATGGTGATTAACATAACATAATAATTAAAAAAAAAAAGCCTAAGTTAATAAATGGGCTTTCTGTTCTGTTCCATTGATCAATGTGTCTATTTTTGTGCCAGTACCATACTGTTCTGATTACTGTGGTTTTATAGTGTATCTTGGAATATGGGATTGTGATACTTTCAGCTTTGTTCTTTTTCAAGATTGCTTTGGCTATTCAGTATTTTTTGTGGTTCCATACAAATTTTAGGATTATTCTAGTTCTGTGAAAAATGTTGTTGGTATTTTGATAGGGATTGCATTAAATCTGTAGATTGCTAATTAGTATGGACATTTTAACAATATTTGTTCTTCCAATCCATGAGCATAAATTACCTTTCTATTTGTTTGTGTTATTTTCAGTTTCTTTCATTAATGGGTAACTTCATCCTAGGTATTTAATTCTTTTTGGTGAAATTGTGAATGGGGTTGTTTTCTTAATTTGTTTTTCTGCTACTTCATTATTAGTGTATAGAAATGCAACAGATTTCTCTATATTAATTTTACTTTCTGAAACTTTACTGAATTAATTTATCATTTCTAGTAGTTTTTTGGTGGAGTCTTTAAGGTTTTCTTTATATAGTATCATGTCATCTACGAATACTGAAAGTTTTACTTCTTCCTTACTAATTCAGGTATCTTTTTCTCTTTTTCTTATCTGATGGTTGTGGCTAGGACTTCTAGTACCATGTTGAATAGAAGTGGTGAAAGTGGATATCTTTGTCTTGTTTCTGCTTTTAGAGGAAAGGCTCTCAGATTTTCACCATTGAGTATGTTGTTTCTATGGATTTTTCACATATGGCCTTTATTATGTTGAGGTATGTTCCCTCTAAACCTACTTTGTCATGAATGGCGGTTGTATTTTGTCTAATGCTCAAAATTTTAAAAGTGATTTCTAGAGAACTATCATGTTTTCTGACCAAAGAGAAATAATCTCTTAATACTGATATCAAGTAACCAAATAATAAATATTTTCCTCATATCTATACTTTTAATTCTACAACCTCATAATTATTGTCCATCTCCTCCACTCTTTGTGTGTGTGTGTGTGTGTGTGTTCTTCTCCCTTCCCTTCTCTTTTTCTTTCTCCTTTTCTTCTTTAAGATTGATTTGGGTTCTTCAGTGGATTCTTTGCCTGATAATTGTTCTAGTTAGAGTGAGGATAATGGCTAACTTAATAAGCTTAGCATACTGTAAATTCAGATCTGACCGTGCCAAGAAACAAAAGTTCAGATTAACTCTGCACCGAGATCCAATCTTCTATGCATTGATTTAAACCTTATCAGGAAAAACCACAATATAGTGCACTTAGTTGAGAACTGAAGCAGTTATTGATAAAAGTTAAGGGAGATTAAAAACAAGAAAGACCAATAGACAAATACTATATGATTGTACTTTATGAAGAATCAAGTTATCAAATTTATGGAAACAGAAAGTAGAATGCTGGTTGCCAGACGCATGGGAGAAAGAGAAATGTTTTTTAATGTGTGTTTTTTTAACCACAATTAACAATTAATCAATCATTGACCTCTAAGAAGTAATTTATTTCCTCAAAGTATATTCATTTGTTAGAATGTGACAAGAAGTATTTTTAATTTTCATTTTCTGAAATTCAACAGTGCTTCCCTATTCTATAAATCAAAATGTTATAAACTTTTATCTTGCAATTAGAAATCAGGTTTGAAATAAAAAGCCAATACTTTGGGGGAAAGCATGACATCTACTTAAGTCCCTGTGAAATTTTTTGACTCAGGTGTTTTTTACTAATACAATGGAAACAGAAGCCCAGAACCCAAAACTGAAGGTGATCTATAACTATATGACATAGGAGAAGAAAAGAAGCTCAAAGTCTGGAATAGAGGGAAGGGAAATATGTATGTTCTAATAAATGTATTAAATTTAATCTTGCTTTAGTTTGATTTCGTTACTATTGTAATTAATTTTTATATTAAAATAAAAATCATGGGACACCTGGGTGACTCAGTTGGTTAAGTGTTTGCCTTCTGCTCAGGTCATGATCCCAGAGTCCTGGGATCAAGTCCCACATTGGGCTCCTTGCTCAGAGGGGAGCCTGCTTCTCCCTCTGCCTGCTGCTCCTCCTGTTTGTGCTCTCTCTCTCTCTTACAAATAAATGAATAAAATCTTTAAAAAAAATCAGTTGTAGCTTGGGTTTACATGAATTTAAAAAGTGATCAAATCCAAATTTGAGAAGCATTTCCTAAAAGGCACCAAAGAAAACAGCCATCTAATTTGTAACTTTGCTAAGAAAGAAATTCTGCCTACGGGTTATTGTGAGAAACACATTTTGCCATTATAGCTTCAGGTGTTTACCTGCTGTGATATCTAAAAATTTTAACCCAAAGTACTTTGAAGTATTCTGTATTTCAAAGTTCTAAGAACTTAAGTATCACAAATAATTTATCTGAAAAACTCATGCTTATGTGCAGTATAGAAAGGAACCAATAAATAAAGAAACAAGATCACACACACAGAAAAATCACACAGACACATCCCTACACAGAAAAGCCCTACTACTAATTCTGTGAAACAGAGTTCATGTACTGTATGTACATGAATGTTCCACAGTTCTAAGGTCTATAGTTGGCTAACTGAAGACCCTTGAAAGCCAGTGATGTACCTTCTAGCCCTTGCCTGAGTCTGAAGACAAAAGACCAATGTCCCAGTTCAAAGACAGTCTGAGAGAGAGTTAATTTTCTCTTACTCAGCCTTTGTTCTGTTCAGGCTTCCAACAGATTGAATGAGGCCTACTCACATTGGAGAAAGCAATCTGCTTTACTCAATTTGCTGATTCAAACATTGAGTTTTATCTAGAAACACTCTCCTATACACATCCAGAATAAAGTTTAACCAAACCTGGGCTCCTCATGGGCAAGTTAAATTGATATATAAAATTAACCACTACATGTAACTTGTCAAAGGAGAGCACATCATTTATTCATTGTTTTTCTTATTCAGACTATCAAGTTTAAAAATTTACAAGTCCAATTTATGGCATATTAGAAATCAAACTTGAAAATAGGCTAAGATAAATCTCACTGATAGTCAAAAAAAATATTTTAAATGTTTAAAGTTGAGAAAAGCAAAAAGAGCATTTTAGAAACAATTACTGAGCTTTGGGCCAATATAATAATTGCTGTTAACAAGTAATAAAAAACAATTCTATTCTTTTCAAGACTGTAATATTTTTAGAACAAAAACTATCTTGAGTAATTTTATTAAGAGTTTAATTTTAAAGTGATACATTTTATTTACAGAAAAGTGAACTTTCCCAGTGAAGAGTAGATAATCTATATATTATTTGGAAAGAATTCAGTACAAATGTGAAAAGGAAAAATATTCTCTGAAGCTATGCTTCCCATTACTATAGTTGCTTTAGATGGAAGTGAATAATTTTTGATATATGACTTATCTATGTTATGCAAGCTCTATTATATAACACAAACATATAACAATTTAAAAATATAAAAGAAGATCTTATATGTATTTTAGATCTGCTCTGTGTTGATTATGTAAAAAAATACCAAAACAGATTTGCAAAAATCAATACATTATAAAAATGCTCAGAAATGACCACTATTACTTGCTTAAGTCTGTGTCATAGGATTCATTTATTCACAGAGAATCATTTATTGAATACATTTTATTTGACAAATACTGTGTTAATTGGCCATAGATCCAAAATCAGCCAAAATCTCTTGGAGGAGATGACATCTGAGCTCATCCTAAAAGATCAGTGTTATATAGGTGAAGAATCACTTTGGTTATTTCATTTCTTGTAGAGGTGACATAAATAAAGACATGAATGTGTGAATCAGTATGAAATATTCATGTGGCTGTATATGGCAGGCAAATACAAGCAGATTATAGTGTTCCTGGAGTGATGAGAATAGAGACTGGAGAGGCAGATAACAGACTGAAGTGCTCTATAAAATATATTAATTGATTTATTTAATAAATTTATTAATTTATTGAGTAACTACCATATGCTGGGCGCTGTCTAGGTGTTTTGAAAATAGTAGTAAACAGAAGAAATCAAGGTCCCTGCCCTAATCAACTTGTATTTTATGTTAGAAGATGACCAGTACTTTGTAGAGAAGAGAAAAAAAAAAGTGGACTAAGGTAAAGATGATAATCTGTGTGGCAGATAGAGATAGGCTGGTGGCAGTATTATGTACAGTCATGAGTAGGCTTAATTGAAGAGGTGATATTTGAACAAAATCCTGAAGAAGGTGAAGGAGATAGCCATGCAGATATTTGGGAAAAGAGTATGTCAGAGACAGGGAAAGAAGAAGCACATATTCTAAGGCTGAATTGTACCTGGAAGGTTTAAGGAACAGCAGGGATGCAGGGGAGACACCATTGTAGTGAATAAAGAAGAAAGTAATAGGAGAGGAATACAGACACTTAAAGCAAGAACTTGTAGAGTTTTATAGGTCATTGTAAGGGCTTTCACTCTTGCTCTGAGTGAAATGGGAAACCATTAAAGGGTTTTAGTCAGAGGAGACAAGATCTGAGATCTGACACAGGTTATACAACTGTCATTCCAGCTGCTGAGATGTGAATAAATGTAAGGAGCAAGGGTAGAAGTAGGAACACTCCTATTAAAGCTATTGATACACTCTGAACAGGAGCTGACAGTGGCTCAAGGAAGGGTGTTAATAGTGGATGTAGTGAGAAAGAGTCAAGTTATTTATGTGTTTTGAAGGTAGAGCCCAAAGGATTTCCTCATGGATTGGATGTAGGATCAGAACAGGAAGAAGGAGTCAAGAATAACTCCAGGTTTTTTAATCAGAGAAATTGGGAGGAAGGAGCTTTTATCAAATGAGATGGAAAAAAAGCAGAAATGGGACAGATTTTCAGAGAAAAGTCAGGAATTCAGTTTGGAACATAGTAAATTGGTGATATTTATTAGAAAACCAAGTAGAGGGGAAAAACTAGTGATTAGATATTCAGAAGTTTGAGTCATACCCTTAAACAGTGGAGAATCACTGGAAGATTTCAGATAGGGGGAAATACAGTCAATTGTGTGCTTTAGTTTAATACTCTGTTAGGTGCAAGATTGATCTGGAAAGAAAAAAAAAAGTCTGAAATTAGGGATACCAGATAGTAGTTGGTTGCAAATATCCAGCAAGACAATTTGTGGGAATAAATGATGAATGTTGAAAAAAATAGAGAGGAGTGGATAATTTGAGAAGTATTTCAGACGTAGAAATCAGGACAATATTTGTATGGTTGTGAGTATCTTAGAAGGAGGAGTAAAATATTTTTTCTAAATTTATTGTCATATTAAATATAACTGTCATCTGAAATGAAGAATAAAGAGGAGAAGTATGTTTCGGAGGAAGAAATTCAAATTCAATTTTAATCTTTCATAATTTCAGTTCATGTGGCATATTCAGGTGTAGATATCCAGTAGGCAGTTGAAAGATATCCAGTAGGCATTCCTGGGGGATGTCTAAGCAGAGTGCAAAAATTAGGGAGAAAACAGAATCAATGTTAAAATTGAGACCATGAGAATGGATGAGAGTATGATGGAGAGATGAAATGGAATATTCTCAAAATATAAAACAAATAAATAAAAGTATTTGAAATTTATGTAAAGCAAGAGGGACACATGACAGATTTTAGACTGGTTATAGCAAGGATAGTCATGAGTCAGTAATAAGGGAATTTAAATTTTCAAAAATGTTGTCATTTACACACAGTCACACTTTGTAAAATACTACATTGTACACTAGAAATGAGAAACTTGATGACCATTGTGATGGCAGGTGAAAGTAGAGGATTTCAGGAGTGGGCTGGGCATAAAGGGTCAGACTGAAATGCACCAATTAAAAAACAGTGATTGTCAGAGTGGATCAAGAAAAAGGACCCAACTACAAAGGGTCAACAAGAAACATTTTAAGCTAAATGAGAATGAAAACACAACTTATCAAAATGTGTTAGGATATAGTGAAAGCAGTGCTTAGATGGAAATTTATAGCATTGAATTAGAAAAGAAGAAAGATCTAAAATCAATACTCTAAGTTTCCATTTTAGGAAACTAGGAAAAGAAGAGCAAATTAATTCTGAACTAAGCAGATGAAAAGAAATAATAAGAATTGGAGGAGAAATTAGTGAAATAGAAAACAGGAAATCAGTAGAGAAAATCAACAAAACCAAAAGCTAGTTCTTTGAGAAGATCAGTACTATTGATAAGTCTCCACTATGCTAAGAAAAAAAGAGAGAGGACAAAATTACTGTATCAGAAATGAAGGAGTGGCTATCACTATAGATCCCATGGACATTAAAAAGGTAATAAAAGAATACTATGAAAAACTCTATGTCTACAAGTTTGATAAACTTGATGAATTAGACCTATTTTTTGAAAGACACAATATGCCAAAACACACACAAGGAAATAGACAATCTGAGTAGACCTATATCTATTAAAGAAATTGAGTCAATAATGTATATAATCTTCCAAAACAGAAACTCCAGGCCTAGATAGATTCACTGGTGAATTCTGCCATATTCCACATTTAAGGAAGAAATTATACCAGTTCTTTACAATCTCTTTCAGAGGATTGAAGCAGAGAGAATACTTCCTAACTCATTCTGTGAGGCCAGTATTATCCTACTACCAAAACCAAACAAAGATAATACAAGAAAATTACCAATATCTCTTATGGACATAGAAGCAAAAACTCTCAACAGGAAAGTAGCAAATCAAATCCAACAGTGTATAAAAAGAATTATACACTATGACCAAGTAGGATTTATCCCAGGTTTGCAAGGATTATTTAGCATTTAAAAATCAGTTAATGTAGTCTATCACATCAGTATACTAAAGAAGAAAAATTACACAGTCATATCAACAGATAGAGAAAGGTATTTGACAAAACTGAATATCTATTCATGATAAAACCTCTCAGTAAACTATAGGAGCAGAGGGGAACTTTCTTAACTTGCTAAAGATAATATACAAAAAAAACCCTGACAACTATGGTGAGAAACTCAAAATTTTCCTACTAAGAATGTGTACAGGCAAGGATGTTGCCTCTCACCTCTTATTTTCAACATATTACTGGAAGTCCTTACTAATCAATAAGACAAGATAAGGAAATAAAGCGTATGCATATTGGGAAGGAAGACAAAAAACTGTCTTTGTTCACAGATGACATGATTGTCTATATAGAAAAATCTGAAAAAAATAGACAAAAAACTCCTGAAACTAACACATGATTGTAGCAAGGTTGCAGGATACAAAGTTAATATACAAAAGCCAATTGCTTTCTTATATACTTAAAATTAACAAGTAGAATTTGATATTAAAAACACAGTACCATGTATATTAGTATCCTCAAATAATAAAATACATAGGTATATATCTAATAAAAATATGCATAAGATCTATAAATGGAAAACTACAAAATTCAGATTAAAAAATCAAAGAAGTAAATAAATGGAGAGCTATTTCATGTTTATAGGTAGAAAGTCTCAATATTGTCAAGATGTCAGTTCTTCCCAAATTGATCTATAGATGCAATGAAATTTCAGTCAAAATCTCAGCAAGCTATTTTATGTATATTGACACCTGATTCTAAAGTTTATATGGAAAGGCAAAAAATCCAGAATAACCAACACCATCTTGAAGAAGAACAAAGTTGGAGGACTGACAATACCTGACTTCAAGATTTATTATAAAAATATAGTAATTAAGATAATGTGTTACTGGTGAAAGAATAGACAAGTAGATCAGTGAAACAAAATAGAAAACCTGGAAATAGAGCCACATATATATATGGAGATATATATATATATATACACACACACACACTTTATATTTAACACCAGAGCAAATTCAATACAGTTGGAAAACAGTCTCTTCAATAAATGGTGCTAAAACAACTGGACAGCCATATGCAAAAAAAAAAAAAAAGATAACAGATGTTACACCCTTCACAAAAATTAACTCAAAATGAATCATAGCCCTAAATGTAAAATGCAAACCATAAGAGACCTAGAAGCCAGCATTAGAGAAAACCTAGGTGGCCTTGGGTATGATGATGTTTTTTAAATATATAATGCCAATGGTACAGTCCATGAAAGAAGTAATTGATAAGCTGGAGTTCATTAAAATTAAGAACTTTTGTTCATTTTGCTTGTTTCATTTGTTTTATCTTGTGAATAACAATGTCAGGAGAATTGGAAGACAAGCCATAGCCTGGGAGAAAATATTTGCAAAAGTCATATTGAATAAAGGACTGTTATCTAAAATATACAAAGAACTCTTAAAGCTAGACAATAAGAATACACACATCCCAATTAAAAATGTGCCAAATAACTTAACAGACACCTCACCAAAGAAGATATACAGGTGGATAATAAGCATATGAAAATATCTTCCACATTATATATAATCAGAGAAAGGCAAATTAATACAACAATGAAGTATCACTGTATAGCTATTAGAATGGCTAAAATCCAGAACGTGGGGTTATGAGTGTGTGGGACCAGAATATATGGGAAGTCTCTCTACCTTCTTATTAAATTTGTTATTAACCTAAAACTGGCCTAAAAAATAAAGGATTAAAAAATACAGGAAGAGGGTACAGGGGAAAATCAGACTGACAATAAAGGCTTAGAGAGTGGGAGTAAGAAAAGGAGACTACACTTTTTTTTTTTGAGACTACACTTTTAAGAACTAATAAATGGGAAAAAAAACCTAATAAATGGAAGGAAGAGATGAAACTGTAGGTTTTGGTTGTGGGGCAAAAAGAGAATCACCTTAACATCCAATACTGTCAAATCTCTCCCATTCTAGGAGGAGAGAATTTAGGAAAGAGGTGAATTTTAGCAATCTCCTATAGAAAGTGGGTAAGATGTGCTTAAAGTGGTGCTTCAATGTAAACAGAAAAGTTGGTGAGAACGAGCTTACGTTCATATAAATTTGTAGATTAAGGGAAGGAAAGTTAAGAAAGACTATGAATTATCACCACAGACTTTTCAATGAAGCTCTCAAAGTTGCCTTTTCTGGCAATGTAGGGTTGAGTACAAAGTTGTTATACCTGCAGAAGAAAATCAAGGGGGCCTGGGTGGCTCAGTCGGTTAAGTATCCTACTCTTGGTTTTGGCTCAGGTTGTGATCTCATAGTTGTGGGATTGAGCTCTGCATCAGGGTCTGTGCTCATTGTGGAATCTACTTCAGATTCTCTGGCACTCTCTCTCTCAAATAAATAAGTAAAATCTTAAAAAAAAAAAAAAAAAACAAGAGCGAAGATGCCCTTCAACAGATGAATGGATAAAGAAGATGTGGTCCATATATACAATGGAATATTACTCAGCCATCAGGAAGGATGAATACCCAACTTTTACATCAACATGGATGGGACTGGGGGAGATTATGCTAAGTGAAATAAGTCAAGCAGAGAAAGTCAATTATCATATGGTTTCACTTATTTGTGGAACATGAGGAATAGCATGGAGGACATTAGGAGAAGGAAGGGAAAAACGAAGAAGGGGAAATTGGGGGGAGAGATGAACCATGAGAGACTATGGACTCTGAGAAACAATCTGAGAGTTTTAGAGGGGAGGGGGGTGGGAGGATGGGTTAGCCCGGTGATGGGTATTAAGGAGGGCACGTAATGCATGGAGCACTGGGTGTTATACAAAAACAATGAATCGTGGATCACTACATCAAAAACTAATGATGTATTATATGGTGATTAACATAACATTAAAAAAAAAGAAACAAGAAATTTGAAAGTAAATTCTAGACATGAGAAAGTAAAAGTTAATGGGTGTATTAGTTTCTTTTTGCTGCAATAACAAATTACAATAAATTTAGTGACAAAACCCCAGAATTTTAGTACTTTATAGTTCTGTAGGTCAGAAGTCTGGCATGTGTCTCACTAGCTAAAATCAAGACATTAGTTGGGCTTTGTTCCTTTTTGCTCTAGACTCTAGGGTGAATCCACTTCCTTGCCTTTTCCAGCTTCTAGATGCTGCCTGAATTCCTTGGCTTATTATCCCTTTCTATCTTCAAAGTCAGCAATGGCTATACAATACTCATATCTCAGTACTTCACACTGACTCCTCTGTCTCCATCTTCCACATTTAAAGGACCCTCATAATTATATTGGACACACCCAAATAATCATGGATAATCTCTTTAAAGTCAACTGATTAACAATTTTAATTTCATCTTCTACCTTAATTCCTCTTTGCCATGTAATCTAATATATTTATGGGTTCTAGGGATTAAGAGGTGGGCATGTTTTGGGGACCATCATTCTGCCTATCACAAAGGCTGATTCTGAGGGTCAACCTGAATTTAGAGACTAGGAATTGAAATGATGCTAATCTTGGAAATGGATACTTACACAGCACGATATAGGGATAGAGAAAGCCGTTTTTAGCATGGATTCAGAGTTCAGATTTGTGTTTGGGTGAAAGAGTAGGAGTACAGAAAAATTAGGTGGTAATGAGAGAGTATGTTGCATAATGAGCCTTGGTGTCTAGTCCTTTTTGCAAGAGACAGTAGAAAAGGAAAATGCTAATAGACTGCAGGGGGTGATTATGGGGTGGAAAATGGAGGAAAAAAGGAAGTGGTGGTATCTGTGAGAAGAAAAAGTAGCTATGATGTATTTAAGGAAATGAAAGTCAGAAAAATAATATTAAGGAGTGGGATATTTGAATTTAAGATCTCAGAGTTAGACTAGTTCAGGGTGATAAAAAACTTCCAGGACATAATCATGGGAACAAATAGTTAAAGAACGATGGGAATGATGGTCATTGAAATGGAGAAGTTCAAATATCTGTAAAGTTATAGTGTTGGATGGGCCATTCATAATGTACCCTGAAGTCATCTGTGATGATAGCTGACCTTGCAGTAGAAAGATCATGAGACTGGTAATAATTCCTCAATCATTCAGGGAGGACTGTCCGTCAAATATGGAAGTACTGTAGTAGAGGTACAGACTGACAACATGAGAAACAAAGAAGCAGGGATTTGTACTTGACTATAGATAAAAAATGATCTGGAGACAGCTTTGGGAATCAGAGGAAAGCTTCCTCCACCTGCTGGCCCCAAAGTACAGAAAAGGAATGAGAATAAGGAGCCTCTCTGATGAAAGCTGCAGAAGAAGTTCAAAACTTTGGGTTGAGTTAGGTTATATTTAAGGCACAAAGTAAAGATGCAGGAACATTTGTTTACCATAGAACAACATTTGAAAGGCATAATGGAAAGCTTTTCAGGGAAAGGCTGCATATATGTATTTGGGGTTTTATAGGGCCAAAGAGAAGAATTATGGGGCAGTATTCCATGCTGGTGAAAACAGGAGGAGTTAAAGGCTCTAAGCTATTTATCTTTTTAAGCGATGACAAAGGATAGAAATGATGATGAAGTTTGCAAAGGGAACATTATAATAAATTTACAATAGCATGAATGAAAGCAGAAGCCTTATTGACAGTAGGAAGCTGATCATGTTAAGAGTTGATGGTAATCTTTGTAGATGCTACAGAAAACCCAGGAGTAAATCTTAAGTAGTCAGATGTCTCATCCATAGGGAGTTTTCCTTAATTATATTGTTGAAAGGGCAGAAGGAGGGAGGGAGGGAGGGAAGGAGGGATTCAATAGAGAGAAATGAGAAAAAAAATCATTAGTTTATTTTCTAGTGTTATTATGAGAGTAGATTCATCCTAGAGTGCTTTCAACACAGCTCCTGATGCTGTACTGTATTTCTGCAGGAAGGCATTAAAAAGCAAAAAACTTTGATGGTTGTGTTTTTTTAAATACTAAAATGCAAGACTTAAGTTAGGCCATTCTAGCATTAAACTAAATTAAGCATCTATCCAACTGAGCATATCAGTATATGTATATATAATATAAAATATTTATTATATATGGTGTTTCCATCTTTGAAATTTACCTTTTAAAAATCGGCATTCTGTTTTTTCTAGCTTGGTATTTTTTTACATGGAGGGATACGGATGTGATTATTGAGGGAGGAAAAGATAGTATCAGTAAGGACCTGCTTTGAAGAATGGCATGAAGCAGTGGGGTGTGCGTTTCTCTTTGTAGTTACTGTCTGTCTCTCCTAATGGGATCTCTATGCATTTACTACAATGAGAAAGAAATGTAAGCTTTTATAATCTCTTACACTGTGAATAATGAATTATAAACTTTTCTGATCACATTAATCCTGCAGGAAAAATGAACTGAGTGAGGAAAGAATTTAAAAAATGGTTTTCCTCTAGGTTTCAAAGCAAATCTGAAGTTATTAGGGCTGTTTAATAAATTTCTGCATGCAGTGGATATTTTTAAATTATAAATTAATAAGATAATTATATGCCATTTGATACTTGGCATATATATGTAATCAAGAAGGTTTGGACATATTCAAAGATATTTTTTAGCTCTGTATAGGAAGAGGTAGCAGGAGGAGGGAGGTACAATATTACAAATTATAATGGAAGATGTAGTCATCTGAGATCCTAAAATAGCTGAAGCATTAAATGAATATTTCCAAATACATTTACAAGGGAGAACATTTATGACTACCTATTTTATATCAGAATTACTATGGCCAAGGTAATAAAGGTGATGGAAAAAATTCAAGCCTCTGAATTTTCCTAACTTGGTGTGTTAGTAGCACATGACAATGCTACAAAAACTTTTATTAGGTTTAAGCATTTCATGAGTGATTGAAAATAAATATGTAACACTCAAGTTTATATAGTCAATCTGCAACCTCAGCCTTCACTAAACAAGCAGAGTATCCAGAAAACATTTTTCCCATTTTTTGAGAATGTGGCATTATTGGCCACTAACAACATGGTTATTGATCCGATTTTTCAGTACAGGAGCCTGGTTACAGTGGTTTCTTCTTATTCCCTTGCCTGTATCTTTTCATAAACAGTGATGTTTATAATGCTAAAGATTAAACAAAAGGACATTTCCCCTCCATAATTTGAATCATGACTTTATTGCTTGCAAAATACATGAAGAAATCAGTTGAATTAATCTTCTCTGTTTAGTTGGTATGAGACACAACAGAAGGAAAAAATAAAATGACATCATCAAAATTACTACTCTTAAAGCACAGTTTGGTGTGGTTCATGACCTCTTTTAGACCGTTATGAAACTATTTACTAAAGTGGAAAAATAAAATAAATGAAATGACAGGCAAGCTTGACTATCTTGTTACTTGGGTTGCGGATATATGTATATTAATTACGGATTTTAATTGTTTCATTTTAAGAATGGTTTGAAAATTGATCTTTGTATTTTTTTTATTCCTATGTTTAAATTTTCCCTTTTTAAAATAAGAATGATAATGTTAAAAAATGGAATGTGACATTGAAAATAAGTTTCAAAATGATTAGAAGTATAGTAGTAATATCCATTAATTTACATGGTATTTTTTTGGTCATATAGACTTTTAAAGCACGGAGTATGTTTAATAGCCTTCTTAGTATTTATTAGGGGAGAAATGTTTGACTGTAGTCTTGAGAAGTTTATAGTCTCTTTGAGGAGACAAAACATACGTATGTAAAGGGAAAAGCCAGCTAAGGAAGTGTGTGGTAAAATCTTGTAAATCCAGCTTTCACAGACTGAAATTTAAGGGAGGGGTCAAACATCCTAGGGAAGTTTCTGAACATGTTCTACCAGAGTTGGTTCTTTGTCATCACCCAAAGAAAATCTTGTAAAAAAAAAATCTTGCAGAAAGAAAGTAGAATACTTCATAGAGAACAATATGAGCAAAGTTGTATGTGGGATTGGTAGAGTCCTTTTTTTTATTATGTTAATCACCATACATTACATCATTAGTTTTTGATGTAGTGTTCCATGATTCTTTGTTTGCGTATAACACCCAGTGCTCCATTCAGTACGTGCCCTCTTTAATACCCATCACCAGGCCAACCCATTCCCCCACCCCCCTCCCCTCTAGAACCCTCAGTTTGTTTCTCAGAGTCCATAGTCTCTCACAGTTCGTCTGCCTCTCTGATTTCCCCCCTTCATTTTCCCTTCCTACTATCTTCTTCTTCTTCTTTTTTTTTTTTTTTAACATATAATGTATTATTTGTTTCAGAGGTACAGGTCTGTGATTCAACAGTCTTGCACAATTCACAGTGCTCACCATAGCACATACCCTCCCCAATGTCTATCACCCAGGCACCCCATCCCTCCCACCCCCCACCACTCCAGCAACCCTCAGTTTGTTTCCTGAGATTAAGAATAGTCTTTTTATATACATCAGAGAAACTACCTTAATCAGTAGAATATCTGAGTGAAACGACACTGTTGGTAACAGAAGATATGAAGCTGGATAAAAGATGAGAAATCCAGAGTAGATGAGCTTTCATTAGGTCTGAGTAAAGAGGAGAAAAACCAGAAACCAAAGCTGAGCCTAGGGGGTACCTCTTTAGTGGGTGGGAAAGGAACACAAGCAAAATAGTCTTCGCAGGACCAATCATAATTCATCATTACCATGTACATATCATATACCAAAAAGACTGCCCTAGGCACTGAAGAGTCAGTAAAGATGAGAATGTCCTTGCTTTTGAAGAGCTTACTGTCTAGTGAGAGAAATAGACAGGTACACAAATCATCCAGCCACATAATAGGTACAATCAGAGTGTGCCTAAAGGCTATAAAGGAACAAACAGATCAAAATGCCTCTTTCTGTCTGGGAAGATGAGAGAAGACCTCATTGAATAGTTGACTTTTGAGTTCAGTCTGAAAGGATGAATATTGATTTGAACATCAGAAACAAAAGAGGATAGGATTCCAAGCCTAGGAATTAGCAGGTACAAAGATATGTTGAAACAGGCTGCAAGTTCAGATTATCAAATACAGCTAAATGGGACTGCAGCCCAGGAAGCTGACTGGGGAATCATAGGAAGCAAAGTGGGCACAAAGCAGGGATGGATCATGAAAGGCTTTGCTTAGATTTTACCTTAAGATGTTAGGAACCATTTGAGGATTTAAGCATTTTAAACTGTGTAATGATGCTGTCAGATACTGCACTTGGAAGCATCACTTCAACAGTTGTGTAAAGGATGAGTTACCAGTCAGGGCCAGAGTTCAGGACTGATCTGGTGGCTGTTGATAAGCAATGCTGCGTAGAATCTGCTTCAATCATTGGCAGTCAAGAAGCAGATAACAGTGAAAAGCTTTAGAGATAGATAAAAGCTGGCTGCAATTACGTGTGGGTAAGGGAGGGGAAGAATTACAGAATGCATTCATTTTTCAGCATTATTTAATTATTGTCATACTTTGGATATTTAAAGACATTCATAATATGAGTGAGCAGATTTCAAAGAGAGTCGGTTACTTGAACTTTTGAGAAAGTTAACTAATTCACCATAAAGTGACATAATTGAAGGCCCTAGTTCATAACTTGGTCCCATAATGATGGAAATCTTTAGTAAAATATAGATTACACGTTTACATTTTAGTTAAATAATTATTAGCAGCCAAAATATAGTCAGCATATTCTCTCTTCTTTTAAAGAGCAGCATTCCCGTTTAGACCTGGAAATTACAGTCAGTTTCTTACCTTATATGGCTGTCTGATTTTGAACCAAAGAACAATTGCAAACTTTTTTAGACTAAAATTTCATCACTCAGGTTCTCTGAAATATATGTGTAATTATCCTGATATACTCAGATGCTTATACTATTACAGCATATATCTGCAATGTATTAAAATAGATGGTTTTTACATTAAAGAAATTAAATAGAAATAAAGTTTTTCAAGTGATATTAGAATTCAAGGTAATCTTTCTAAAGTATTTCAACTTTTTATTAAACATTTATCTTTGTGCCACATTGTTTTTCTTTGCCTAAGTGCTGTGATTAATAAAATGCATAAACCAACAGAAACAACAATCTTCATTATTTATTTCATAACTATGGAGATTTCAGGAAATAAACTCTCTACTTTCAATTTTGGAACCATATATCATAAAGTCCCTGTTGCTGAATTAATGTATTGAGGTAGTTCTCAAAACAGCTGGTGAATGTTGATAGAACACAGAGTCATCAAAGGCCAGAAATACAAAAAGAAAAGAAAAGAAAAGAAGAAAGGCCAGAAGTACAGTAATTATGGTCATGTACTGACCAAGAGATAAACTAAAAAAGAATTGAAAGTATATCATTTAAACTCCATTATTATTTTTTTTAAATCTTTTTTTTTTAATTTTATTTATTTATTCATGAGAGACAGAGAGAGGGGGAGAGAGAGAGAGAAAGAGAGGCAGAGGGAGAAGCAGGCTCCCAAGGAGCAGGGAGCCCGATGCGGGACTCGATCCCAGGACTCTGGGATCATGACCTGAGCCGAAGGCAGACGCTTAACCATCTGAGCCACCCAGGCGCCCAAACTCCATTATTATTAAAGCTAGTGGTTAAGCTAGACTGCCCTAGAAATCTAAGTATATGTTCCATAGTACTAGACCTTACCTATTAGAATTAAAATTGATACCCTATGAAGTTGATAATCGCTCTCCGATTTTTTTTACCCCAATTTATAGAACTACTTAAGGACTTAAGATGAAGTTGAAAAATGGATTTACATATCTCCCTAATGAGAATTGTGTTATTTCAGGTTTTTTGGCTTCCATTTTCATCTTAGATTTTCCATTCTCTATGTATTTATGAATATATAATGTAAATATAGAAATATCATTAAAAACTTTACTATTTTAGTTATTTCTCTAAAAATAATTTTGGCCCATTTTTTTCCTCTATCTCATATGCCTCTTTGTTTACCAGTCTTTCTTCCCCAAATTCAAATGTCCTGAGAGAAATGGATGGCAAGTAAATGCCTGAGAATGACTAAGTATAATAAACAGCTGCTAACATGCTATTTTCAAAATTAGACCTGGCAAAAATGTTTCTTTTCTGTTTGTTTCCGTAAGAATACACTAGATGAGTAGTTACTATGCCTTTATCAGCCAATGCCTTATATAACATAATGCATTCAATATACAGTTACCAAAAGAACAGCAGATGCTTGTGAATACTCAGTGAAAGAGGCACACATAGTCTTCCTTTTATAAATAGGCTTACTTCAGATTTATATTTAATAGAATCAATCGAACATTAATTTATGTTCCACCTCTTTATATTCTACAGTACATAATTTCACTAAATAATTGTAATGTTCTATTTTTAGCTATTTTATAATTTTTATCCTGACAATTAAATTTGCCATTGTTCATTCATTATATTTTGAAGGTGGGAGATTTACTTCATTAAGCAATGAATGTGAAATTTTATCCCAAGTTATTGTAGAGAGTTTAATTTATATCCATACTAATATGTTATATAATCTTACTTTCCACCTAAACTTACAAATTTTTATTTTACAAAGGGGTTAACAGATTTTCTGTCTACAAGAATAATGAAGCATTTTGATGGACACTATTATGTTGCAAGTTAACTGAATTGAATGTGTCCCTTTAATTACAGAGGTGAAATGGATTTGTAATCACCAATCCTTGATCATGCTTGTATTTATGACATAGTTTTTTTATGACACTTCTTTTTTATAATGAGTGAAAGGATGAATTATTTAGATTTTAAGTTTTTATGCAAATAGATTTTTCTCATATTTCTTCCTGCTGCAGTCTGCCCAGAACAAACATGCTATATTATATGAGTAATTACACCCTAAATGTCTTCTTCTGGATGCAACTCTAAATAGTATTTGTCTTGTGAGTAGTGATCATGGTTTGTATTTGCAAACAGTCTTTTAGTCTTTTCAAAAACCTTCCTGGGATACAAACAACTTGGCAAACAGCTTGCTTTCCAAGGAACTTGTGTTTGTGTGTGTGTGTGCGCATGTGTGTATTTTAAACTTGCACAAGATTATCCAGAAAATTAGCACTAATAAATAAATATAAAATGATATATCAACCCTATCCTGACAATTTATTAAATAAATGAGCAGCCCTCACTCCATCTCTGTTAGAAAATTCTACTTTCTAATCTAAATCCTTGAGATTATAGGTTAAGTCTGTTTACTCTGGTTCTTTTCTCAGAGATTGTGCCATTATTTTGTATATAATCATAATGAAATCACTTCACTATTCTGTTTTGTATTTGTTGATAAATTCATTACTTCACATATAAGTTATCTCTAATACTTTAATAATAAATAACTACCTGTGAGCATTTATTAGGTGCTAATTCTATACTTAGCACCTTGCTTGTCTTTTCTCATTATTCTTAAAAATAGCTCTCGAAATACAGATTATAATTTGAAACGAAGTTTATATTACATCCCATGCAATAATCCTAGCAATTATTCTCATTCTTCTAAACTCTTTCCAAGATTCAAATGTTTATCAATTTTAGGTGTACCAAATTTCTTTTTTTTTAAAGATTTTATTTATTTGAGAGAGACAGAGAGAAAATGAGAGAGGGGTGAGGGACAGAGGGAAAAGCAGACTCCCCGCTGAGCAGGGGGCCCAATGTGGGGCTCGATCCCGGGACTCTGGGATCATTACCTGAGCCGAAGGCAGACACTTAACAAACCGAGCCACCTACGTGCCCCAGATTTCATCATTGTCTGATAAATATAGATTCAAAGTCAGTGTACTGGGATGATTTTTTTGTTTTCATGTCACAGATGACACTGTAATTCAGCAATGTTTGAGTGACTAATATGCTCACTGGTCCTATTCCCTGGAAGAAGAAAATTATAGGTAATGCCATTAAGTATCTCTTCTCATAAGAAAGTGTAACTTTTGCAGTTCCACAAAGAAAATACAAAAGATAAAAGTTGTATCCAGCAGTCTTGTCTAACAAGGCTGTTTTGGAGATTATGTAGGCCAAGCACTTGCCACAGTAAATGCTCCATAAATAGCTGTTATTCTTCCTGCTTTGTGAGGTTACAGATAATCACACTTGTCTATTACTGCATCCCTACATTTAGCATGGGCCCCAGTACAGGAAATGTTCAGAAAATTAAGTGTTACCTGAATACATTAATGAATATGAGGTACTGGAATAAAGGGAAGTCAGAATGCGGTGAATAACATCATTGAAAGTATCCATTAGGAGATGAATTTTGAGTGTGACCTTAACAAATATGAGTGACATGAACTGAGAAATGAATTCCAAAGCAAGCTGCTATCATTTATCTGTAGTCAAGATGAGAAAGGCTTATTGCTTACATAGATAATAATAGCACAACACTCTATGCCATTTGGGTATGATGTGGTATTTCCTTAGTTTTCTGCTGGACTTGAAGCTAATGAGTACTTACCTTCTTATATTTATATACAGTAACTATTTTTGTCTGTACACTCTTTAGTATGAAATAGTGCTTTGTTCTAGGTATTAATGGTAACTAAATATTAGCAAAGGAATAAAACTATTTATTCATATTAAAATACACATTTTCAAGATAAACATCTTTTCTGACAATATTGATCTCATATTTCTTAGGTAATTCATTTCAAGCATTTAATTAAAATCCAATTACTTCTAGGATGGTGTTTTATAATTACAATCATAGGCAAGTCATTATTTTTTGGTTTCCCTATTTGGTTATTTACATTGTAGATAGAAAAATAAACTTCTAATTGGTAATGTTATGTTTAAAGACTCTTATTAATTACTACCAGCTTAATGATTGTTATTACTACAGTTTAATAATAGCTAGGATATCTGATGTCAGTGATTTTGGCATCAATGATTCAGTCAAATTTCAGCGAAAATAAATGATAACAAATTTATAAATAAATTTCAGTGGTTGCAGGCAGAACCTGTCCTAAAACTTAAAGACTTAAGAATACAAAATTGTTTATTCCTTTAAAAAGATCTGCTCTGCATTGTAATTTAGTGTGATAGACTCAGAAAACAAAAGTATGCGTGATTTGCATATATTAACACAGAAGTTTACTAAGAATCATAATTGGCCCATTTTTCTGGTTATGTTAGTATTAACTGTTTTTGATACCATTACATCTTTCTTCACCTTCCTATTAAACTTCAATTTAGAACATCACATAAGATTCAGGTTTGTTTCCTCTCCTAGCTTTAACACTAAATTGCTGTGACTATATTCCTTCAAGTCATTGTCCGAATACCTTCTTATTCCTTTTAAAACACAAATTTTGAACGTTGATGAAGACTTTTTAAACCAAAAGATACTGCTTCTCTTAAGATAGGAGAAGACTGCAGGAAAATTCAAACTGCCAGGATTTTTTATATTTTTTTATTTTTAGAATTACTCTATATGACTATTTTTATTTCAGTAAAATCCTGAGAACTAGATAATTAATAAACTTGATGAACTGAAGAAAAAAAGAAAGCTAAGGTTACACTGTTCAGGTAAATAGAAATCAACCTGGAAATTATCTCTGTGCAGAGGCAACTGATGAGCAAGGGGCAAGAGGGAACTTCCTAGGGTGATAGATACATTCTGTATTTGGGGTGGAAATTTACAGCGATGTTTACTTTTCACAAAATTCATTGGACTACACATGTAAAATCTGTGCATTTTCTTAAATTCAAATTTCATCTCAATAAAAAAAACCGATATATTGTAAAAAAAAAAAAAAAAACAGTAATGGCACACCTACAAAAAATACCCTCTAAGGAAAATATTAAGTATAACGCAAAGAAGTAGTGAAAACAATAATACCATTAGCTATAGTACCATGGGAAGATGCTAGGAATAATTATTAATGTCTGGAGATGGACTGCTTTGGCAAGTAGTAAATTCTTCACTAAAGAAGGTGTTCAGACATTGACTCGATGAAACTCTCAGTGATACCATAGAAGAGATTCAAAAATTGAAAAATTTAATTGTACAGTTTTATAATGTTCATGTCTAAACAATCATTGAATTATTCTAAGATTCTAAAAATAAAAATAAGACTCTAAAAGAAAAAAAATTGCCACAAATTATCTATCTAAATATATGAGTTAAAATACTAGTGACTTTCTCATTAAGGTATTGAAGTAGTAAGAATATAAAAAAATGTAGTGTTTTATAAAATGATAATTTTATCTGAATATAATGACTTTGTTACTGGTGTTGAAAATTAAAATAATGAGATTTTCTTACCACTTTATTTAATAACAGATTTAATTCATCTCATATACTACTTTTTCATGCTTGAAAAAAATCTTATTGCAAAGATTTAAAACCATATATTTTTTTACAAACGTTTGAAATTTCCAGGAGGGAGACAGTGGGAGAGAATTGGGCTTGACACTGATTTTGTGAAATTATATTGTCATCTTAAATCTAGTTCATTCACTTTAAAGTGTTTTTTGCCCTTTTACTGGATTGCACTTTATAAATATGCTCCTCTATCTTTCAGTAAAACTATAATCTGTAAATTATGCTTTGGGGAATTGAATTCTCAAGGCCTTCAAACTGAGGTCCAATTACATTCCCTAGCAGTGTAACTTTGAGCACAGTAGTCAATCTGAGTCTCAGTTTTCTCATCTTAGTTCTTACCTAATAGGGTAATTGTAAGAATTAATTAAGGTAATATCTCTTCAACCCCAAACAGTTTCTGGTTGATGACAAACTCTCATAATTCTTTCCTATTATTTACTTTCTGTTTGTATTCTCTTTCTCACTTCCTTTATGAAAGGGGCTTTATGAAATCCTTGACTTGAGATAAAGTTTGACTATGAAAAAGAGATAAAAGCCTGGAATTTTAAAAATACAAAGTAATTTGTTAGAAATAATTCCCTAGGAAGAAACAAAACAAGAAAAGGTTCAGTGTATTTTTATTCCATTTATCTTGCTTGTCCAAGTTGCCCAAAGAAAAAGGTATCTATTAGTCTCTGTTCTATTGACTGTAGTCTTTTTTTATTATATGTTAATCACCATACATTACATCATTCATTTTTTTTTAATTTTTTTATTGTTATGTTAATCACCATATATTACATCATTAGTTTTTGGTGCAGTGTTCCATGATTCATTGTTTGTTCATAACACCCAGTGCTCCATGCAGAACGTGCCCTCCTCAATACCCTTCACCAGGCTAACCCATCCCCCTACCCCCTCCCCTCTAGAACCCTCAGTTTGTTTTTCAGAGTCCATCATCTCTCATGGTTCGTCTCCCCCTCTGACATACTCCCCTTTTCTTCCTCTCCTGTTATCTTCTTCTTTTTCTTTTTTCTTTACATATGTTGCGTTATTTGTTTCAGAAGTACAGAACTGTGATTCAACAGTCTTGCACAATTCACAGCGCTCACCGTAGCACATACCCTCCCCAATGTCTATCACCCAGCCACCCCATCCCTCCCACCCCCAACCACTCCAGTAACACTCAGTTTCTTTCCTGAGATTAAGAATTCCTCATATCAGTGAGGTCATGTGATACATGTCTTTCTCTGATTGACTTATTTCACTCAGCATAACACCCTCCAGTTCCATCCACTGGATGGATTGTCGTTGCAAATGGCAAGATTTCATTCCTTTTGATGGCTGCATAATATTCCATTGTATATATATTCCACAGCTTCTTTATCCATTCATCTGTTGATGGACATCTTGGCTCTTTCCATAGTTTGGCTATTGTGGACATTGCTGCTGTAAACATTGGGGTGCACGTACCCCTTCAGATCCCTACATTTGTATCTTTGGGGTAAATACCCAGTAGTGCAATTGCTGGGTCATAGGATAGCTCTATTTTCAACTTTTTGAGGAACCTCCATACTCTTTTCCAGAGTGGCTGCACCAGCTTGCATTCCCACCAACAGCGTAGGAGGGTTCCCCTTTGTCCGCATCCCCACCAACATCTGTCGTTTCCTTACTTGTTAATTTTAGCCATTCTGACTGGTGTGAGGTGGTATCTCATTGAGATTTTGATTTGGATTTCCCTGATGTCGACCGATGTTGAGCACTTTTTCATGTGTCTGTTGTAGTCTTTTAAGCTAACAGTTTGAAATTTGGATGGCTGGTTTGAAAAAGCAGTTTTTAGCTTGCCAGTAAATTCCTAAAATTAGCTGTCATATTTTTAAGATATGTTTGCTAGATCAAAGTGTTGCAATATAAAAGAAAAGGAAGAGAAAAATCAATTTTATTGGAATTCCCACTGCCTTTTCATAAATGGCTAGTTAAATTTTTATCAGTGAGGTTTCCTAGTGCTCAATTACATATTTTCCTTTTATTTTGGAGTGTAGAGAAATCTCTTATTCTATATCAGAATAGTAAATAAGAATGCAGTTCTTTTCATGAAATTGAACATAGTTTAATGTGAAAGTTGGTATTTATCTCTGGCCAAGAGCCATTTTGACAATTTCACTTAATTTTTTTGACTTAGAGATTATTTTGACTTCTCCTTAGTTTGGTTAAAATGGAAAAATAATGGACTATCCCATGAAAATAATAGTCCTATTTAGTTTTCACTTTTGCATTCAGTTAACCACAAACATGTTTAAAATAAAAAGTCTAAAGATAGGTTGGATCTTTAACAGGTTAGTTACACAAGAACTGGACTTCACATTTTAAGACAGGCTTCTCTATGTAAAAAGTGAAGGAATGAAGCAAGAACAAATTGTAACAAATGATCTGTGATATAACTTGGAATGTTTTAGAGAAATTGAAAGCATTACCTTCAAGAAACAATTTTATGGTCAAAAAACCCAAAAGAAATATTTGAGTTATATGATGAAAAATAAAATCAAATGAAAACTTTAACCTTTATATTTGATAGCTTTAGGACATATGGAGAAACACATATTATCCTTATCTAGATTTTCCATTGAGATAATTGATAATATCCAATCCACCCAATTTTTTCTAAAGGCAAATTCACAACAATGCATATTCATTTTAAAGCCAGTAAGATTTATCTAAAATTTGGGGAATAATACATGGGAAAACATCATTTTGGATGCTAAGCTATTTTATTAAAAAGAGCTATAATTAATATGGGTGATAATGAAGAAAATAAAACAAACTGTATTTAATGAAAATTGAAGGTAAATTAACGTGATTTTTAAAAGAAGAAACGATGTTTCTTCCATCCATGTATAAGGTGGAATTGGGCAGTGCTCTAATCAGATATTTCTGAAAAAAACTATCATCACAATATAATGCTATTACTAATAGTATTATTTACTTACTGTAAATACTATTTAGTTTCACTAAATAAAAAAAATGGAAAGATTTCTTGTATACCTTCTTCCTCAGGATAAAGATTCTTAGAATGTGGATGTGCTGTGTGAAATGTATGTCTGTGTTTCTTTTCATCTTAACTTGTAGTACATTTTTTTTGGAATAAGTTTCAAGAAGAGACAGCATCATAACAACTGCTAGTCTTATGTCAAGAACATGCCAAAGTGTCCTTCCGAAATCACTTTGCGTGTCCTCATTACTTTGTTACAATAAACTTTAATAATTGTAGAGTGACTAAAAGTATAACAGTTCTGAGTGTATTCTTTATTCTTTATTCTCCCATTGCCTTGTTATAAAGCTTTAATGAATATGAAGCCACTGTGCCTGGACCTTTCTTGAATATGCTCCAAAAGGACAATATTTCCTATCTTCTTTGCAGAGGTGTTGAGAATACAATTAAAGTTTAGGATACATTGAAAATGCTAAGATCACATAAATACTAAATTACTAACATTTCAATAATCAGAAGGCAATCATTAATTATAAATTTGTGTATATTCCAGTAGACTCTGTTCTTGTAATAATTATTTTTGCATATCTAGGGAAGTTATACTTTTTTACATTTTTCTAGAATTATATTATCAGCATTGTGATTCTATGCATGTTTGTTTTTCTATTTTTCTATTTTTATTTTTTATTTATTTTTTTTAAAGATTTATTTGTTTATTTGAGAGAGCGGGAATGAGAGAGAGAGAGTACATGAGAGGGCGGAGGGTTAGAGGGAGAAGCAGGCTCATTGCTGAGCAGGGAGCCCGATGCGGGACTCGATCCCAGGACTCCAGGATCATGACCTGAGCCGAAGGCAGTCGCTTAACCAACTGAGCCACCCAGGCGCCCCTGTTTTTCTATTTTTAAATAAATAAACAATGCCAGTATAGGTTCATTGTTGTGGAACTCGTTCATTCTATAAAATATTTACTGAAGATAAAATTTTGCAAAGTATGGTGTTAGGCATTATAAAGGAAGGAGAAATGAATCTTGCTTGAACATTTAAGAGTCCAGGAGGTAGAATGAGACATATAATATAATATTGCTAATACTGCTCCCACATGCCAAACATAGTGCTATGTTACTTCTAAACCTCTCAAAACCCCACACAAGGAGCATTATAATCTCCATTGTGCAAGTCAGGAAATTATCCATGGTTATACTGCTAATAAGGTAGCAGAGCTTAGTGAACAGCTCTGCTGTTTATTTGTTCTTAGAATATTCCAATTGTATTAGCCTTAATAAAATTTAACTTCTTAATAATCATGTATCTGTTTGTCCATTCCATCAAATGCTTTAGTTTCTTTCAAGAATTTTTTTTATGTTTGTGCTACCTTATGAAATACTTAACAATTAAGTTGCTTGTTCCCAAAACCAAGATTAGAACCTGGCAAACTCAGTAAATGCCAAATTAATTAATTAATGGATTACTTTGGGAATGGGATGTTCTTATTAAATAGATTTGCATCAAGAAGTAATTCTGGGAGACGAACCATAAGAGACTATTGTCTCTGAGAAACAAACTGACGGTTTTAGAGGGGAGGGGGGTGGGGGGATGGGTTAGCCAGGTGATGGGTATTAAGGAGGGCACGTTCTGCATGGAGCACTGGGTGTTATATGCAACCAATGAATCATGGAACAGTACATCAAAAACTAATGATGTAATGTATAGTGAAAACATAACATAATAAAAAAAAGTAATTCTTTTTCTGATATTCTTAGTGCAGGAGAACATTTCATATTTGTACATAAAATACCAGGACAGGAAAAAAAAAATGGCAAGTAGTGTCAAAATTCAAGGTGATAATAAAATTCTTTGATTTTGAGTTTTATCATAAAAATAATACTAAATATCAACAGGTAATTTTGTTCAGTGGTTTTTCAAAGTGACATTTTGGGAATTGGTAGTATTTTTGGTTGACACAGTGATTAGGGAGTTTTACCAGTAGTGTGGGAACTGGCTATCTCAAGGGCTGTTTGCAGCTCTTCATGCAGTGACATCATATTGGCTGTTTGAAATAAGGCATGGTGGGAGTATTTACACTGTGGAAATTAACAAACATTACAAAATCTGCACTTTTTTTTTTCCTTTCAAAAAACATATTACACAACACTGACTCCTCCTTGTGCTTAATGGGCAGAATCAAGGAATGCTTAATATCTTCAATTCCTAGGAGAGTTCCTCATGAGAAAGTACTCTCTTCTTTTTATAATTGTCTGGGCTTAGACCCATCTCCATTTACCATAAAAGGAAAATTTAATTTTTGTGTGGTTTTAAAACAGTGATTTTTCCAAGAGTGCAACTACCACGTAAATTGATAAAAGGCTGATTTTTACTTAATTACTATTTTAGAAAATCTATTTACTGAAGGAAATGGCATTTATGGTATTTGAGTCCCACAACACCCCGTATCAGTTTTCATTTACTACTGTGTCATTCAGCCTGATTCTGTGTAGGGGTGTGCTATGTCTTCTGCGTAGTGGTGCCGATGCATTTATGTCTTCAAATGTATATCATTTTATCAAGAAAAACTTCTTTGTTTTTCCTTTACAATATAGTCATTGCATTGTATTGATTTTTTTGAAGTCAGATGTGTAAGTAGTTATATGATCTGTGAACTCCATTTTAACCTATTAAAGGATCACTGATGTTGTTCAATCTCTTCATTTTACAGAGGAGAAAGCATGACCTGAAGAGGTAAAAAGCTCTAACCAAGGTCACAGAACTCAGTGACATGCCAGGCTATGTTAATTTTTCTACTTTCCATTCTCTTTCATTAACCATGCACTTTATGTATTAGCCTAATTTGTTATAATAAACGTATGCTATTTGTGCTAATGCACATATAGTTCTCCTAACTTACATCTAACTGAGACCTTGGTAAAATTCTTCCAGATTTCACCAATATAATTTCATTTAAATCATGCCACATTCTCTTTTTCAATGACATAGAATCTCTTAATAGTTCAAAGCCCAGTCATGATGCTGCTACATTTAGACTTTGATTATATTTTTACGGTACCCCAGAAATATATCCTGAATTTCATACTTCAAATTAGCTTTAAGCTTAATGCATTTGGGAAGCCAGTTGTTTTGATTTGAAATGGCTGGCTCATGCAAATACCTAGACTCAAGACACGTACCTGAATACTATAGCTGATGTGACTGCTGCATATTAAGCTGACTTTTAGCTTCAGCTTTTACCTATGTGGTCAAACTGGATAAAGAATGAAATGAAAACCTTCTTTTTTCCCAAGCTGCTGTGTCACCTAAAGCAAGTGAAAACTGTGGGGTAGATGCCTACAGCAGAGGAAATGAGGACTATTGCTGGAACTTTAGCACTGCACAATAAAGAAAAAAAAAGTGGCGTTGTATTCTAGGTCCCCATGGAAAACTGCCTATGAATATCATAGCAGTGCTATCCTGAGCAAGGTAATTCTTCTTATTCCAGTTTTCTCTTGCTCAAGGTCACACCTGAGAGTAGAATGAAATTAGCATAATGCTTTAAAATATAGGTCCAGTGAATTCAGGTTAAATTTAAAACCTCAGGTTGATTTTTCATTAAAGCTTGCTTCTAGATTTTGTTATGTGCAATGAAAAAGTGTTGCCTGAATATTTATCCATACTTGAATTGGCATTCTTTAAAGTTGCTGATATGAAGCATATGAGTTCAAGTTCCAGAATTTACAAGTTTTAACATCAAAATCACATATGTGAAGAACGCTTATCAAAATACCTTTGATGGTTGAAACAGAATCTGTTGGATTATTTATTTATTATTATTATATCTCCATCATCAGCAGATCTGATGATAAAATCTACACATGAATAATGCATCTGACTTCTTGATTTCAGTTCAGGTCATGATCTCAGCGTTGTGAGATCAAGCCCAGTGTTGGGTTCCACAGTGAGTGTGGAGCCTGCTTGGGATTTTCTCTCTCCCTCTGCTCTGTCCCTTCTCCCCCATGCTTGCTCTCTCTCTCTCTTTCTCTAAAAATAAATAATAGATAAAAATATAAAAGTCAATGTAAATATTTCATTCTTTATGTAAAATGCAAACATTACATTTATATAAATGTGAGTCATACCATATTGTTTCCTGTGTTACCTTGCATTATGATAATGTAGTAAACTGCTTTAATCTTTGCCTTGTTTTAATGCTCTGATGTTTTCTTTTTTCTACTTTCTGTGGAACTTGAGAATCTTTATAATGAATATATTATTTTGAATATGATTTTTTTTCTTTTTTATGTAACATGGATAAATAGGGGTTTTGATTCACTTGGTTGTGCACTTTCATATGTAGCAGACCAGCTCAAAATGGTCCTCTTCCAAAGTCTTCAGATCCTTCAAGGACTCTCAGAGTATTGGGTATACACTACATAAAATATGAATCTCCAAATAGGAAATGTTATTAGAACTGTTTACAAATTTATTTTTCCTTGATACCATTTTATTGTAGGGGCATCTCAAAAGATGTTCTTCAATTGGTCAAATTTTAAAAATATTGTTTTTACATCATTTACTTTTTTTTAAGTTTCAGATATGTCAGGGACCAGCTTCTCTATTATAATCTACTTTTTCACTAAAGAGCCATATCATTTATATCTGGCACAATATTGAAAAGCTGTTTAACCTAGTTGATTTGACTCTATATTCACCCATTAAGGAGATACCTTTCCCCTTGACTTACACATTTATGTAAATGGTAATTTACTATAGGTAATATTTTTTAAAAATCTGTGAAGAGAAACCGACTTTATGACTTTGACCTTTTACATGACCTTTGATTATCAGACTTTTTACCCATCATGCTGTGTGTTCAACAAGATCTTTAGTACATGGAAAGAAAGGCAATGACCCATAAAAATGGTTTTGCAGACTGGCATTATGACATTACCAGTTTTCTCATAAAACAGATTTATTTCACTGTGCGACCATGTGTTGGGTAACTAAAAAGGAAGGTCTTCTCTTGTTTAGAATAATGTTGATGAATGTGTGTGTATGTGTGAGTATACTCATGTTTTCATGACCAAACCTAACACAGGGATTTAAAAAAATGAGAAACGACTGGGACAGCCCTTTGTGCATTTCTTACACTTAAGTACAATTTAAACTACTGGGAAATGCAAACTTGAGTTGAAAAAGGTTGGCTTTTGATTTCTAGCTTTTTTTTTTTAAGATTTTATTTTTTATTTATTTGTCAGAGAGAGCACAAGCAGGGGGAGCTGCAGGCAGAGGGAGAAGCAGGCTCCTTGCTGAGCAAGGAGCCAGATGTGGGCCTCGATCCCAGGACCCTGGGATCATGACCAGAGCCAAAGGCAGACACTTAACCGACTGAGCCATCCAGGTGTCCCAAGATTCCTAGCTTTTTTCATAATATAATATTTAACCTACAGAAGAAAATAATCAGTAGTGAATTTCATTATGTTCAGGGAAGCCTTGACCTTGAGAACAGGTTATATAACCAATTTGCAGAAGTTTAGCACAAGTTTAGTGTCAACAAGGATGCTTAGCGCTATGTCCCAAAAAGTTGGTCTAAAAACCCTTAAATTCCTCTTGCACCAAGGTCAGAATTGTCCCTGAGTCTCTCAGCTATGCAGTTTAGGAAGGCTGGAAGCTAAGTAGCTGAGGCAGAACTAGAACCAAAGTCTTCTGAATCTTAATCTAGTATTCTTTGAGAGTTACTGCTCCAAAAATAAATGGGTCTATAACTTTGAATCGACAGCTTTAGTATCTTAACATTGGATTTTATCATACTCTATCTTATTTTGGATAATTAAGTAATAATGAGCTATGAGCCTGTTTCTCATGTGTAAAATGGAGAAAATACTACTTCATGCAGATTATTATTTAAGTACATACATATATATTCACTGTGTAAGATATATAGATATATATCACTTAGTGAAGTCTGGCACATAATAAGCCTTTAACCAATGATAGTTATTAATTATAATAATGAACAACAATAAAATCTATGTTACTGAATATATACAGTCAGACATAGAATTATGATAGTACTAGGAGTGAATCTTTATAGGTACAGTTCTCATAGTACAAATACAGTACTCAACATACTTTAAAAGATATTTTATCTTCTAAAAATATCAGTTCTTTAAAAACATTTAAAAATCAAAAACAATTTTAAATCCATGAAATTTAAAAATGTCTTAAAATTCTAATACTTTACCAAACAGAGAGAGGTTTTCTTGGAAAGTAGATGACTTTGTGACATTTTCAATTTATATACTTGCAAAGTAACAAAGCAAAAAACAAAGAAAACAAAAAAACTCTGAAAAACATTTTAAAGTTTTGTTTTAAAAAACCTGGAAAATCAAGCACTTAGCTTTTATTGTTATTTGGGGTAATAGTTAAGGGCTCTGAAGGGGAATTGATTTCCTTTGTTTTGCCTAGTTCATTGCTTTCATTATATGCCACTATACCTCATGCATTCACAGCTTGCAACTTTTTTGTTCTCACACATAATTTGATCCTACAATAGGTAGGGAAGAATTAATTGAGGTTATGAAAATAATGAAAACCTCTGTGGAAGTAACTGCATGATGACATAATTCAGATCTCTAAGGAAAGGAGAAAATTAACAAGATATAGTTAAAATGAATTTTAACAAACAAAATTAAATGGAAAAATTATTTAAATTACCTGAATTCTCCTGAATTTCAGACAATAAGGAACGCTAAAACAAAAACAAAAACAGGATAAATCCAGAAAGGTACAGGGGACGGAAGGACAGTTGGAATAATATAAGACTCTGAAATTTACCCTGTTCACAAGCAGTATTCAGAAGCATAAAAAAATGGAAGGGGCAAAATCAGGATTATAGATAAAATAAAATGAGTATGTTGAGTTAGGTGTACTTCTCTTGGAGGATAAGTTCCATGTCTTCCTTATATTTACATCTATAGGCTCAGCACCATGCCCCCATATAGCAGGAATCAGACTCCTTGAATTTCATCAAATTTGATAATAAAATTTGATAGGAAGCTCTTATTTTGTGAAGGTAGGAAAGAACTAATGATAGATGATGGGAGTAAAGATATTTTGGTCTCCCCCTTCAAAAAAAGACACCTTTATCAAATAATCCAGTATAGATTAGCTCTAATGAGAAAATGTCACACCAATTTTAAACTTCAGAAAATATCTAAAAAAATGTTTTATACATTGCATTGCAAGTATCTTTTTCAAATACATGGAATAATACATTGACAGATGTGATTTTATTGCCATGATTACTTTAGAGATCTCAATGATGATAGGGTAGTTTTGAGAATTGGAGAGTAAAAAAGCAAGAAAAAATTTAAAGCATTAAATCCAATTTTGTTAAGTTAATTATTTGAATTCACTTAGGTAATTAGAAGGAATTAGCCATAGTATCCGTTATTCAATGACATGCTTTGTAAGTATTCTATTTGGTTATAGTCATTTAATTTTACTCAGGACAAAAATGTTTTTTAAGAAGTCAGGAATATATAAATAAATATATCTACACTTAAGTAAAATTTAAGTTTTATCTGAAGCTGTATCTTAACTAGTTGGTATTAAGTTGTTTTTTGTTTTTTTTAATCAAGACAGAATTGGCACTTAAGTAATTGTAATTAATAATGACTAAACAAGGGGATAGAGAAGTGACAGAGATTTATCCACTCATTCATAATTATTTGCATTGGGTGATGTGTATTAAGCCTTGGGGAAGAGAACTGGACTCTGAATCAAACTTGTCTAGCTCCTAATGTGTTGTGAACTCCTGTTGTGGCTTATTGTGTCATGTAACAACTTCACTGTCAGTATATTCTTTTTTTGTTACAATTCTGGACTAAAAAAGGAAAAGACCTTTTTTTTTCATATCTAGTAAAGGAATGAGAAAACCTTACTCTAATATAACCTTACTTCTATATGAGGAAGAGCAGGGAGCACCTCCACACTGTGTAAGATTTAAGCCTTCCCCATATTACACGAGGCTTAACCTTTCTTCCTTTCACAAGCAAATGTCAGGAAAGAACTGACCTTGGACACTGTGTTCCTGTCCACTGACATCATTCTGGGAGACTTGTTAACCTGTGTTTCTTCAGTCAGCCCCTCTCTCACAATTGCCAGTCTTGCCAGAAGACTCCTCGTTACCCCATCAGTTGAGTGCTTTTCAGTCTTTGTCATACTTGATATTTTATATAAAATATTTTGTGTAAGAAAAAGGTATGTGTTCACTTTCTATAATCAGGAAATGTTCTCCTTAGTCTCCATAACACTGCCTTCTCCTCATTTCTTCTTTCATCCTATTCTTTCTATGTCCTTTCAGAGTGTTCACTTTTCCATCCTTTCAGTGTTAGTATTCTTCAGGTTCTGACATAAATCCTCCTTCCTTCTTATTCCACAGGCATTTTCAGGGTAATCTTCTGTATTCCCATGGACTTCATGACCCTATATTTGCTGGAGGCTCCTAAAATGACACTTCTAGCTCAGACTTAGTCTTTATTTTCTTTAGATACATATATCCAATTCCATACTAGATTTCTCCTAACCCACTAATTCATGAATTTTCCTATTCTTCATGCAGATATCATGATTAGAGATTGGAAAAACCTCCTCAGTGTTTCCCTGCCCTTTATTCCCCCACTTGGCTAATCATTAAGTTCTGTGGAATCTGTCTCTTGAGTCAACATATTCCTCTTCTCCCCACTGACTCTTCCCTAGTGCCATCCTGCAACTTTCATCTTTGTAGGCACCTCCTACAGGAAGATCTCCTGTCTCCTCAGTTGAACCAAGTGTCAACAGTTTGCATGCATAGTACCCTTTATTCACTGTAGTAATTATATTCTGCATTGTAGTGCTATCTGTACTTTACCATGTCTCCCATAATTTTATGTATCAAAAGTGAGGGACATGTTTATTTTTGTCACTGAAGTATTTTCTGCATCTAACACAGAATCTGGCTCATAGCAGATACTCAAGTATCTGTTGAATATAACACAAATGTTATACATTTAAGTTCAAAAGGCATTATTGACTTTTCAAAAATGAAGAAACTGAGGCCCAGCAATGGTAAGTACCATATCATCATAAGTATCACAACTGAGTTATGGTCAAACCAAGGGATTTTTCTACTATACCTTTCCACCATTTCTATTCATATTAAATCATCTCCTCTCCATGTGAATGAATCCCATTTTTGTCTTTCTTCACTCACTACATTCATATGCATCACACACACTTCCAACAGTTTGGCACATCCTTGTCTTGGAAACTTTTCTAAACTGTGATTCTTAAGTGATACAGGATCTATCAATGCCATTGAATGAGAAATGTCATTGACTGACTATTCAAATTTAAGGAATCTAAGAAACATTTTAGTCAGAGATCTTTAAGAAAAAAAGAAAAGGAAAAGAAAACCTAGAATTTAAGGCATTTTTATTTTCTGTATGACCTGCATTTCAGAAAGATGATGACTTGCAGTTTAGTTTACACATAAGTTGTTCCTAAAATACATATGTACATGCATATTTTTATAGCTTACAAAAGGATACCCCCAATTCCTCTTAAAAACCAACTAGTCATGTCCATATATGGGATTTGATATTCTGTATAGCCTATATGAACTATAACAACTCAAGAAGACATGCTAATGGATCAAATAATTCTTTATTCTCTTAACAAGATATACTATTCCAAAACCTTCCGTGTCTACTGCGGGAGTTCAAGAGAACAGAGCTAAGATTTCAGAATGACTTGCATCTTGACTTACACATGTAAAAATCTTCCCAATACATCAAAATGGGCCCTCTGATTTTCTGTAAGACCTCTGAGCTGTTCCTCCCAGCTATGAGCTGCCCCAGCTGCCCAGACCAAATCAAAGAAAACAGCTAAACCCAACATAAGGAATATCGTGGTGGTGGATGGTGTTCGCATTCCATTTTTGCAGTCAGGCACTTTGTATAAGAACCTGATGCCACGTGATTTGGCTAGAGCAGCACTTTCGGGTTTGCTGCATCGGACCAGTGTCCCAAAGGATGTTGTTGATTATATCATCTTTGGCACAGTTATACGGGAAGTGAAAACTAGCAATGTGGCTAGAGAGGCTGCTCTCGGAGCTGGCTTCTCTGACAGGACTCCTGCTCACACTTTCACCATGGCCTGCATCTCTGCCAACCAAGCCATGACCACAGGTATTGGCTTGATCGCTTCTGGGCAGTATGATGTGGTCGTGGCAGGTGGTGTAGAGTTAATGTCTGACATCCCTATTCGTCATTCAAGGAAAATGAGGAAAATGATGGTTGAGCTCAATAAGGCCAAGACCCTGGGTCAGCGATTGTCTTTAATCTTGAAATTCAGATTGAATTTACTATCACCTGAGCTCCCTGCAGTGGCTGAGTTCTCCACCAGTGAGACCATGGGCCACTCTGCAGACCGACTGGCTGCTGCCTTCGCTGTTTCTCGATTGAACCAGGATGAGTATGCCCTGCGTTCACATAGCCTGGCCAAGAAGGCACAGGAGGAAGGACTCCTTTCTGATGTTGTACCCTTCAAAGTACCAGGAAAAGATACAGTTACCAAAGATAATGGCATTCGTCCTTCCTCTCTGGAGCAGATGGCCAAGCTAAGACCTGCATTCATCAAGCCCTATGGCACGTTGACACCTACAAATTCTTCTTTCCTGACTGATGGTGCATCGGCAGTGCTGATTATGGCAGAGGAAAAAGCTCTGGCCATGGGTTATAAGCCGAAGGCATATTTGAGGGATTTTGTCTATGAGTCTAAGGATCCAAAAGATCAACTTTTACTTGGACCAACATATGCTACTCCAAAAGTTCTGGAAAAGGCAGGATTAACAATGAATGATATTGATGCTTTTGAATTTCATGAAGCATTCTCAGGTCAGATTTTGGCTAATTTTAAAGCCATGGATTCTGATTGGTTTGCACAAAACTACATGGGTAGAAAAACCAAGGTTGGGTCACCTCCTCTGGGGAAGTTCAACAACTGGGGTGATCGCTATCCCTGGGATACCCGTTTGGAGCTACTGGCTGCTGGTTGGTCATGGCAGCTGCCAACAGATTGCGGAAGGAGGGAGGCCAGTATGGTTTAGTGGCTGCCTGTGCTGCTGGTGGGCAGGGCCATGCTATGATTGTGGAAGCTTATCCAAAATAATAGATAATGAAGAGATGACCTGGAGTTTCTGTGCAACACTCGCACTAGGCAATGCCATTCCAATGCATTACTAAATGACATCCTTAGCTCCTAGCTCCTCTTAGGAAAACACGACCCATGGCCTTCTGTCAAATACTTCGCAATGAAACCTTGCTAGTGCTCTGAGCTTTCCAGAAATCGTGGCTTACTGCTCTTTCAGGGATTTCTTAGTCACCAGAATCACACAGTGACAATGTTTAAGCAGTAGTTTTTGGTCTCTGTTTTCATTAAATACTAAGAGTTGCAATTTGGGAAAGAGGTTAGCTGAGATTTGGAGTCATCTTTATAACATTTGCAAATTATACTCTTTCCTGTTTGTGACCTAAAGACAAGTGTTTTCTATAAAATACAAACCAATGTGCCTAAAGAAACTTAATTATGGAAAGATAATTCAGAATTTAAATGTTCCTGACAACTTACAGTAAATGTTTAGTTGTGTAAGTACCCTGTTAACCTTAATAAAGTGAGAAAGTATCGGAAAAACAAAAACAAAAACAGGATATACTATTCCATTGTTCTTTAGTTTCTTTGGAGGGAAAAACTCAAGAGATACCTATATAATATTAAAAAGGATTCTTTAAATAAAATGAAATATTTTAGGAATGATAATTTCCTAATGAAACCACCACAAATTACAGTGAGAAAGTTAAATATTTTATATTTTATGTAAATTGCCAGCACAAAACATTGATATGCATACAGTATGTAGATAAGCAGTGATTTTCACCATGCCAAAAGATAGATAGCATATAAAAATGTTTCCTATCAGTATTTCATGACTATAATCAAGACCTATACTCTTGAATCCAGTTTTTAGTTTTTGATGAAATTTAGGAAACTCTAAATATGAACACATAAATTATATTTTGTGTCTTTAGAGTATTTATGAAATATGTAATGAACATCTGTGAGGTGTAGGATAACTCTTATTTACAAAAGGAAGAACTTTGTAACACATATATAGTTTATGATCTTATGTTAAGAACTGTCAACTCATTCTTTTAAGTCTGTATTCCACAGATGTTCATTAGACACCTACCATTAAATGTTAACAAAATCTCTTCATTAGAGGTTGAATAGATTTAGAGGCAACACTTTTCTTTTAAAGCTTGAATATAATCTGACTTTCCTATGGGTATAAATGTAACTCATATTTATTTATGATTATTTATTCTAAAAATATGCAGACCAATTTAGAAGATCTCTCTGTCTGAGGCTGTGAAGAACTTGCTCTGGAATCCTTGTTTTCGCAGCCTCTCTAATTGAGGGCACCTTCGTACTTTCAGGGTATTTTACAGCCCTGAGAAGAACCTAATAAAAAGACTTTACATGCATCATAACTATGATGAAATAAAAAGAGGAATCAGTAACACTACGAAGTGCCAAACTCAAGAAAGATTGGGAGCTTGTAGACTCAAATAGTCCTGTGTTCTTGGGTTTCCTTACTTTAGAGCTATCTCTTCTATCCACATCAAAAATTTAATATTTGAACTGAATTCATTATGATAAGATAAACAGTATTCATATGAAAAAGATTGCATCAGGATTTAAACAGTATAAAAATGCGTGTAGTTTAGTGTCAGGCCAGTTACATTACAGAGACTAATCTCAGAATTTAAAAACTTCATTTAAAAATCAGTCAACTTTCCTAAGACAGTTAAAAAATAATTTTATGAAAAAAATAATTTTATGATCCTGGTTTTGTCTTTTTCATCAAATATGTCAAATGGAGATCATTGGAAACAAATTTCATAACACAGTATGCATACTTCTTTATATCTTAGACTTTCATATGCCAGACTTTTCTTCCTCTGTGAACTGGGAAGGATAGATTTTACCATTTTTGTTTTATGAATGATGATGTCCAGAGAGGTTAAGTGATTAACTGTGTTATTTGTAAACCAACAAATAACAAAGAATCTTGAAATCAAACATATATATATTTGTTCAAATAAAAAATATATCAAATCAAAAATATATATATTCCCTTATCTGTATACAGTACTAATGTCATGAAACTTTGCTTAAAATATTGAAATATAGTATGAGAACTATTATGTGTAAAGAGATATAAAACATTGTCATATATAATGGGATCTAGCCTAGAATCTGCCCCTTAGTAGTCTGTAGCATTGCCATTTAACTTCTCTAAAACTAATTTTGTCATCTATAAAATGCACTAAGGATACCTGCATTATCTTAGTGACAGACAAGTTGTACATCTCAATACCTGGAAGGATTAAATTAGTTTTATTCATTCATTTAATCATTCATTTACGCAATAAACATTTATTGCTTACATGAATGTCCAAGCATTAATAGAGGTATTGGAAGTAAATGAATGGACTTACATAGTAAGAAAAAGGAATTTATAAATCATAAGACACTAGTACAAACATAAACAACATAATCATAATATCAGGCAATTATACATATTTTACATTGGTGGGGCCAGAGGCTGAAACTGCTGCAGTAGTCCAAGCATGAAATGAGAAGGGTTTGGGCTGGGAGGATGCTGACAGGAATGCAGAAGTGTTCATACTTATGAGTAACACATACGAAGTAAGAAATATAAGGGTTGGGTCTTTATCAAATAGAAAGTAAGAGAGGAAAAGAGAAAAGGCCACTATGATTTTAAACTTGAGGCAATGACAAAATGATAGTAGCAACATTAAGAGGTGGGCAGTTTTGGAGAAAGCATTGACAATTTCAGTTTGGGTCAGGTTGATTTTGAGGTGATTGGATGCATATGAGATGAAAGAAGATTCAAACTGCCTCAAAAACTAATGATGTAATGTATAGTCATTAACATAACATAATAATAATAAAAAAAAGATTCAAACTGAAGTTAGGAGAAAAATTAGCATCATATACTTTGAGTTAGCAGCACTTAGTATGAAGTATGAAGAAGAATCAGATATCTGATGCAATACTGAAGAGACCAGACTGGACGTGAAAGAGTCTGTACACTGGGATGCAGAATGGACAAAAGGAGAAAGAAAAGAAAATAGTGGTAGTATCCTAGAAACCTATGAAGAAAAGGCAATGAAAGAACACGAGTCCACACTAACAGCAGAGAAGCCAAGAAAAGTGGGAACTGAAGAAATAGAATTTTATAATGAGATTATTTGTGACATTTGATAGTGTTGTGCAGTAAAATTGTGGCAATCAGAGAAAGGACAATGGATTAAAAAAGGAGTGGTTCAAGAGGACATAGTGACAGTGAATGTTTAACACCAGAATAGTGTCGAGTAGATACAGGGAATAAAGATTCATATTAGTGAGTTAGGAATTAGTGAAATAAATGATGGACAAAGAGAAGGAAGAGCCTGAATCCGAGGGAGAATGTAAGGGTTGCTTGAGAGGAAGTTCTCTTAAGGTATGATGAAACAGATTCTAAAGTTCAACAAGAAGGATGACTTTTAAGAATTTGAAGGAAAGGTTGAGAGCTTCTACAATAACACATAGGGAGTTAGAAGGTTTGAGGGACCAACAAATAATGTCCTGGAAAAATGGAGACTTAATTTCAGCTTTATTAGTGATGAAAGTTGGATTAGAGAACATGGAGCATTATTTAGAATGACAACATAATAGGCTACTTAATTCTTCACCTTGGAATTATATAGACTCACTGACCTGCCTGAGGCACAACTGAACAACTCCAGTCTCTCCCCTTTTTATACCCAACTAGCTCTGCTCCAATGAGTTTACCACAAGGTAGGTCAGAATGTGTGCTTTTGTGAGTAGACTTGCTCAAAAATTTAAAACAATGAAAGAGCGGGGTGCGTATATACTGACAAATCAATTAAAAGAAAAACAAGGACTGATAATACAGGAGGGTGTCCCTGGCAGGGAAGCAGCCAATGAATAGGTAATGTGCCCTTAGGTAAATGCCATGCTGCTACTAATATTTTAGACCTTAACATAAGTAGTATGTCAGTTAATGTGAGGGGAAATCTGTAGTGACATACTTTATGAGAAAGATGATACAGAAAATGGAAGGAGTAACACGGTTTAGAAAACAACAAAGAATCTATTCTGAAGTAATAAATATCACATGAAATCTGACTTTCGAATTTTCTCAAGCCCTTTGAAATGTATAAAGTTCTGTACAAGTATAAAAGCATAATAAAGAAAATTGTTCCAAATTCGTAGGCAAAATTAGAAAATGGGAAATTTTTGTTTAGGAAAGTTTATGTTAGAGACATGAAAACACATCAGTGCTGAGATAATTTAAGCAGGTAATTTGCTTGTCATCCTGACTCTTGGATATTGTTATTTACAACTAATATAATTTTTGATGGAATAAAGCCTATACATGGGACATTTTTCACTTTACCTTATGCAAAATATTTTGTTTGTTATAGTGGACTAATATGCAAAAAGAAGTTATAATAAAAGTAGATATACTGGCAGTAACCACTCAGATAAATGATCAGTATAAATTTTCTTCTATCAGGAGGCTGATGATCTAGTATACTTCTAACTCTTCCATTACATATTTGTGTCATCTCGGACACTTTTCTTATACCCCTGGTTCTCAGTTTTATCACCTCCTGTCCTTTGTTTTCAACTGACCAAATTATGGTAGATTGATTTTTTTGTCTGAAAAAGAGTCAGTGAGTACACTTACGAAATAAAAAAAGACAGCAAAGATTAAATTGCCTCATAAAATTAAGGGATATAAAAACAGGAGGTATTTTTCAAAAGCAGAGAGAAAGGGATAATTTTGAAAGTGGGATATAGTTATGTGAATTGCATGAGGAGAAATTTGGAGACATAATTACCTTAACTTATTAGAGAAAGCAGAGTCTCAAATGCTAAACTGAGGAGTCAGAATATCTTCAGTATCCTTATGGTGTGGAAGGCATGGTTTGTCTGAGAGCCTGAATGTCGAGAGAGAGAGAGCAGAAAATAAAAGGTCAGATTAAGCCACGAGAGATATCTGCAGTTAGGGTTTTGGTTGAAGTCAAGTAGCGGTAGGACATAATGTAACTAGAGATATAGGAGGATAACTCAAATCACACACACAAAAAAAAAAGAAAAAAAAAACTATACAGTTTGAAGATGAAGGAGATAATTTCAGAGTCAAAGCTCCAGAAATTTCAAATAATATTTGGGAGAATAAGAAGCTTATCTTTAATTTCATTGAAGATAGTGAGAACCCATTTCAGTGGTGTTAAAAATGATACCAGATTGTAAAAGAAATGGAGGGAAACGATGGTGAGAATATGAAGGCATTTGTCATGAATTATATCTTATAGGAGTTTGGCAATGAAGAAAAATAAAGAAGAACTTCCTAAAATATTGGGATGAAATTTACTTAATTGCATTTTGGCAAGTTTGGGAGGCTTTTTATCTTCTCATCTGTGGTTTGTCAGAAGTAAAGATGGTTTTTCACATTTCCTGTCTTCTCAGATTTGAGATTTGGCTTCCCAGCCATGTTGAGAATGGAGTTATCTTCAAATATCAGGGGTGTGATGTTGCATATTGGACCACAGATGCTCCTCACTTCTGTAAAGCTTTTTTATTATTTTGATTTCTTTTTTCTAGCAGAAGTTTGTATTTCACCCTTCTCACTTTTCTCTCAGTTGTTAGAGGCTGCCACAGTGAGCTCTAAATTCTTTGGCAGTTGGTCCTCAGGGATGACTGCTGCAGAGTCCCTAGGTTATAAGGATCTATTCTTCTTCTCCACCTCACTTCAAAAATTTAAATTCTTTGGCCTCTCTGACCCATGACAGTGGAACCTGAGAGGAACTCAAATCTAAGTTGAGATGTGACCTATAGGGAAAATTGATCCAGTGAGAAAGGCTTGGTTGTGGACCATTTCTATGTTCTAAGGTGAGAAAAAGGGCCAAGAGCATAAAGGCTTCTTGAGCAGGATTTCCCTGAAAAGGTGCCACATTCTGATAACAACAACAATAAAACAAAACAAAAGGAAAGATCACTATATATGCTAAAGATTTTCCAAAGTAATGCCCATTTTTTTATAACTTGCATAATTAAGGATTGATTCTTCTTTCTCAGATGCAAGAAAGCTTTAATTTAAAAATTAAAAGCATATTTTAGATAATATAAAGTATATGTAAATACATTTGCCCTTCAATAATTTAACAAATCATCATACTTAATTACAAAAGTAGGTTTTATTTGAAATAAAGGACAATTTAAGCTAATTTCCATTGGATTGTTATTTTCTTCAATTTTTGCAATATATTAGTAATCTGCTGATGTTTAACAAATTACTCCAAACTTAATGGCTTATAACACAAACATTTATTATCTCATAGTTTCTGTGGATCTGGAATCCAAGTGGTACTTTTAGCTGGGTGACTGGTTCAGGGTCCTTCACAGGGTTGCAACCAAGATGCAGACCAGCACTGCAGTTATTTAGGGAAGGTCCAGCTCCAAGCTCATTCACCAGGCTGTTGGCAGACTTTAAGTTCTCACTGGCTGTTGGCTAGGAGCATCGCTTCCTTGCCTTATGGGCCTCTTTATAGGGGAACATGCTTCAACAGGCAGCAGGCTTCTCTTAGCTGAAATAAAACCAAATTGTCAGTATTCATTGTAAGTATATGCATACTTGCTACACTCTAAGGAACCTTAATGTCGTGCAGTCATCAAAAATATGCTGCATATATTTTGCATAGAATCACAGAACCAGAATAATTTTTAATGGTATTCTTATAGTCAGTCTATGCTTTGTCAATACAAATCTGAGAATGGAGTACAAAATCACAACCTGAAGGATTCATTATAGTTTTGGAATCAATAGAGTTTCCTCTATTTTGCCAGCCCTTTCCAAAATTCTTGGCATTTCATAACATTGCTCCCTGGAAATGAGGTGGAACATCATAGATATCATCTTTTAAAATCCCATCATTTTTTACAATACCATGATATATACACACATGGTTTGAAAGAATGAAGGAAAGACAGATCAGTTAGAGGTTTTGTGTACCTATCCATGTAGATGCTGGAGACACTGGCTGGGTTATAGCCATGGGGATGAACAGGCTGTATTCTGAAGATGTCATTCTCCTTTTCAAAACACTTCAATACCATCCCATCCCTTACTTTTTTAAAAAAAGACCAGACTCCTAAATTAAGCTCTCATGAAACTTGTGGTAAGGATTTGCACTCTCTTTTTCTAATAGTAAGTGCTAGAAGCACTATTTTCTTACAGTAATGGAAGAAGCATTTACTACACCTGAAATTCACTCTCCCTACCTTTCAAAAATTCTTTAAAAATCTAATTCTTCAAATCCCCAATCAAATGCTGCCTTCTCCAACAAGACTTTCCCAGTGAGCTCAACTAGTTATAATCCTCCCACTTCTGATCTCTCCAGTAAGCCTTTGTTTTTTGTTTCTTTGTGTTTTTATCAAAGGCACTATCAGATACTACATTTTATGACAGGTTATCTATCTGCATACTAGCAGATCATAAATTCTTGAGGCATTTGTATTCGCAGTGTACATCACTGAGCTTTACTTGTAGGGCACATTTAATAAATATTTGTTGCAAGATGGATGGAAATAATGAGTCCATTACTAGCACTGATAGTGCCCCTGGAGCAATTGATTTCAAATATATTTGTGGCAGAGGTCAACAGAAGATGAAACAATGACTGGTTTTATATCTCTTAAGAGCTGAGTAAAACCTTTAATAAATTTACTGTGGCTGGAAACCTATTCCATATTCATTTTACCATTACCTGTTTTTCTTTTTTCAACTTAATTTATGTGCACCTTTTATAAAATCTTCTAGGAACATTTTGTTTCATTATTTACTCCATAGTATAATTCCATTATAGTATACCATCCATAATCTGTAAGTAAATTATTCCTGTGTTGCTTAATTTAATCTTCCTGTATATCAACAGTTTGGTAAATATTATACAAATATATTTTCATATGCTCATGTTATACATAGCATTTACTAACATGCTTTTAAAGAGTGTATGTGTTGTATTTAGACATTCTATCAAGTATTATAAGCTGGTTACTGAGACCACAATCAATGTCTAACTCTGAGAAAGACATTCTTGTTCTTATTATTATTCTTACCAGTTTTACCAAACACTTTTTTGTCTAGCATAATCAAAGAAAGGTTTATGTCAAAATAACCAAATATAGGGTGAAGATAATCCCATTAAGATGGCTGGCTATGCATAAACTAGAGGAAAGATCCAATATTTCTACATAAGTAATTACCAATTCATATATTAAAATAGGAATCAATTCCACATTTTTACCTTGCTAACAATATAACTACTCAAGGGACAGGTTTGTGTATAAATAAGAGGAGGAGCTGTTAATAGTTACTGAACCCCAGAGCCCCAATCCTAATTCACAAGGATTGCACAGTGCTCATGCATGTGAGAAATATCATCATTACCTGGTAATTAATTTTAAGTTTTTACCAATAATAAGCTTTTTGCAATTTGATTAGAAACCAAAAAAGAATAAAAAATTATCACTCTTAATACTCTCAAAGAATTTTTCTTTGTATTTTCCTAACATCTGTATTAGTAGACTATATTTGGCCTTATATTGTTGACAAACAAATGACATGTTGAAAGAAATGACGTATTAGGAGCTCTAAGTGAGGGGTAGGTCTCGTGCTTATTTACTGTATGATCCAAAATGGTACAGTTCTGATGAAGGAAAAAGGTGGAGAAGACAGGAGAGGGGAACATGCTTGGCAAGAGGCAGATGGACTCCTAGTATGGACATATGTTTGGTCCAGAATCGAATCTCTACTCACATGTTCTGGAGATAACCTCCCTATGGGCATCCTTCTCCTCACACACATCCTATAACCTCAGCATGTCAGAGGGGGTCACGTGTCAGATGGATTTTATTAATGAGGTTAATGAATAGTAATTCTGTTCCTCTCTCTTTTGAAGCTTTTTATAATCTGGCCACACCCTTCCAAGGTGGTCTTATTCTTTTTCCCCAGCCCACATCCTGAACTTTAAGCAACAGGAGATTCCATATTGGTTTGGGGGTGAGCTACATGATGCTAAAGCCCCTTGCAATATTTTTTAGTCCATTATTGATTAACGTTTCACAAAGATGTAGTGTCAGTCCATGCCTTTGTCTACATTCCTTTACCTGCCTGGAACATCTTCTCTTTACTCATTTAAATCCTATTTATTTTTCAAGACCTTGTACAACGCCTCCTTCTCCATAACTCTAATTTTTCTACTCTACTTCTGGTGAATCACACCCTCCTTTGAAATCTTTTTTGGATATTGCCCATACCTTGTGGTAGAGATAGCACAGGATAGCACAGTATTTTCCAAAATGTTCTTTGACTATCCCCATTTGAAATGGGATTTCTGAAGTGAAATGATTTTGGAAAATGTCACACATTCTACCTCACTGTTGGATGCTTAAAAAGAATATTGACATATCAAAAGCTTTGGAAAGTCCTTCATTAAAGTTTGTTCATCTTCTTTAACCCCACATTTCTTAAACTTCTACAAAACCACATCTTTATTTTATATAATAACTATTACTTCCTATGGAACATACATGAGAAATGCTGGAGAAATAGAAATATTTATAGGTTTGTGGGCCAGACACTTATCTATTACAAACTTACTTCAAATATCACTTCCTTACTTTTGTGGTTTACTAACTAATCTCATGATAATCTCATTTCTCTAATTCCTTCTGTTTTGTCTTTGGCAAAATTGGAAGTATTTCACACAGAGTAGGTAACACAAATAGGTTAATATGCTTCTTCCACATTCTGTTTCCCAGGAGGTTCTGAAGTTCAGTTGTTTCATGGGGCTTGGTATATTCTTTGTGGAGGCAGGAAATATGTCATGTGAATCTTAACTATTCAGTACAATCTTACACACTCTAGGTATAGGAAGATGAGTTCAGTCTGAGCAAAGCTTCATAGTTTGGATACATTATTTTGTTTACATTCAGAAACAGTATTCACCACTTAAGATGTAAAAAATATGAAGCTATTACAGTCATTGGAAATAGCGTTTTTTGAATTCCCAATTTTGGGTGCTCTTTGTCACTCTTTTGTTACATTAACCATACTACTGAGAGTTTGTGGCTTTTTGGATTGTTTATATGACCTCACAGATATATTCATCCTCAATTATTTCAAATACAGAAAATATGATTATCATTCATGTTACTCCTAATACATACCTAGAAGATCACAGTTTTCTAGTGGTGCTATGACTTTGGCAGTTTGATAATTCAAAATATTTATAAAACCATTTTTGTGAGCAGTTTTATGTTCTCTAGAAAGCAAGTGAATAGACCTAAGGTACACTTTAACACAAACAGTGAACTCTCCTAAATAGGCATATTCAAAAGTACAGATGAGTAATTTCATTTTATCTAGATACACATTTTTTTTTTAACTCTGACAATGTTTGGATTAAAGGTTTCAAAGAAGATTCTTTTTGCTTTGGATCCATTTCTCACAATTAGTCTAGCGATTCATTCTGCCTGGAGGGCCTCATTTGTGAGTTCTCTCCTCTGTAACAACATGAAATCTCTTTGGAAAGAACAAGTTGAGTTTACTTAGACTGAGGCCATTGCAATGACAAACAGGAAAAATTCAGTTTTGTGTTTAACTCTGTAGGCTGTAAATGAAATTACTTAGTTTTCTCTCAGGTTAATGGGCACTGAATGACACTTAAATGCTACTGCAATATTCTCATAATTTCCAGTGCTAATTAGTACAATATCAAATTAACAGTGAACATAATTAATTTTTTTTCTCAATTTGAGGATAAGTATCATAACTTTACAACTAACCTAATGATAGGTATTTCATTAAAGTTAGGCAAACACTGCATGTTGCTATAAATATTTTTACAAGTTATGTTCCAAACAGTGCTTTAGTCAATTCTCATTTTTTTGGCATTGGTTTTTTTGGCATTGGCTTTATTTCCATACCCTTGCAGGTCAGACAGATGTTGCCAAGTTCCCATGCCTAATTGTGCCAGATCTGGAGGTATATAGGAACACAGACAAGCACTGGCTGTAATGGGAAGAACTTAGGCTTTGGAGTCCAATCTTGATTTGCATTTTGGCTCTCTAAATCACAATTTTGTTATCCATAATATCTACCTCATAGAACTTTAGTAAAGATTTAAAGAGGATATGTATGTAAAATGCCTAACAGAGTACAATAATCATATAGGACTCACATATATATATATAGTTCTTTTCTCCTATGAAATTCTGCTATGGGGTTTACAGACTCATATTTATCAATATAAATCATGTGAATATTTTATTTATAATTCTAAATTATCCAGGCTGACTGTCTTTTTTCTTTGGCACAGAGAATTGTGAAGTTGATACAACCATTTTCTCACGAATTTGAGACTGCCTGGTGCCAGTGCCTATGGAATAAGCCTTATCTGCGTGGTTTTGTAAAGGATTAAATTGTAACCTCTCACTATGCACCCCCCCCCCGCCTTTCCAGTTTAATGATTAAAATGAGTAATATTGTTGGGATTCTGTGCTTTAGTTAAGCTTTTGGAAAGTTCCAAAAATGAGAAGCTACAAAGAAATGGAATCAGTTCTCTTTTCTGATAACTAGAAGCACATTTCCCATCATTTCTTGTTTGTGGTATCCTTCAAGAGCTGGTAGGTTTATCAAATTTTCTGCCTCAGTAAGGTGTGAGTAATATATAAACTAAAGAATCCTTGGGTTGGAAAATTGATTTTATGCTTACAGTGGGTGAAAATTATTAACAAGCCTAATAATAGTAGGAGTAATTTTTCTGTAAGAGCTACTATTTTCATTTGCAAAACATAACAGGGGAGAATTACGTATAATTCTAAGTTTTCTACCTATCTGGGAATATAATTCTATTAGGAACACTGATACTCAAACTTCAGAATATTCATGTATAGAGAATACACTTCAATGCTTCTTGCTTTTTATTCGCTAGTGAATGCTTAGGATATTGTACTATTATTGTAGATCTTTTTCTTTACCAAATTTTCAACATATAAATAATGAGTAAAGCCAGTCAACTCATATTATTTTTGGTCTCAGATTTATGTAAAATTAATTACATCCTAAATATAATTGTGTCACATTAGCCAGGTATTTTTCATTATCTTCCCTCTGGCTCCAACTTACTCAATTATTCTTACTTCTCTACAGCTTCTCATGACCAGTAGTCTCCAGATACATGAAATAACTTCTGTCAATGCACAACTAAATTTTTCCATTTCTCTGCCTCTGTTACTTTGTTCCTTTCTCAGTATGTCCTTCCTCTACTCATATAATGTATAATTCTACCTATTTTTTAAGGTCCAATTCAAATGACCTTCATCCACATAATATTCTCTGATCTACCTATGAACTCTGAACCATTTTGAATCTCTATAAAGTTTAATTCAAATATCATATATAGGGTACATTGCATTTTATTATGTATTTAAGAACTTATAGGACTATCTTATCTTCACTACTAAACTATACATTCAGTGAAGCCAGAAACTATGTTTGTGTCATTTAATATTTAGACTTTCTTTTACATGGGAAAAATAAAACTCTTTAGGAGTTAAGCAAAACTAAATTCATTTCCAAAACTAATTTTAACATAGTCGTAAAAATATGAATTTTATGTGATAGACATTAAATACTTGCTAGCATACACAAATAAATAGAAGGTCCAAATTTGATTAAGAAAACAGTGTTGCCCTCAAGGACAGACTTTAGCATGGAAAAGAGAGACATACAATCATTATATTAGTGTATGGCAAGATGTAATGATTGTAGGTTGTAAAGACACTTAAAGTACAGTTGGAACACTTGACGAGAAATGACAGAGAGGTGAATTTTGACTGGATGAATGTGATGTGATTTGAGGTGTAATACTTTCTGTTTGGGAATTTTATTTCGGTCTGTGGATAGAGCTCAGTATCAGAATATAATTTAGCTTTAAGAATCATGTATCTTATATTTCATAGCTTACTTTGAGGGACTCATAAAATTCAAGGTAATATAAAATATTACTTTCTTAGTGAAATAGAGGGGCGTGATTTATTTAGAAAATTGGTGGAATTCTATCCCTGATCAACAGCTGAGAATATGAATTTAAGTTCCAAAAAAATCTCTATCATTCATTCACAAGGCAACAGAAGCTTTACATGAAAGGGATAAATCAACGCATTTGAAATGTAGATACTTAATTGTGACATATGTTGTAGTTAAAATAAAATCAGACCATTTGAAATTTTGTATCTGTTTATGAAATGCATATTTTGCTGATACAAATAAATTAATTATTCCAAGTTCTAAAATATGTACCCTGTGTTGTCAGTGTAGGTTGTGAGTTGATTCATCAAAAGAAGGAAAGGTATCCCATGCCAGAGTACATTTGCTGTTCTAACAGCAAGCTATGATCATTAAAATATAGACTATGGAATTATTAGTTTTTGTACTTGAATCTGACTTTAACTTTGAACTACAAATGTGGGAATGGTTTTGACAAGGAATGTGGTTTTGATAAGTTACTGAACTCCTTTCAGCCCTATTTTTCTTCTTTAAATATGTAATTGTGTTACTACTTTCATGTGAGTATTTTGATAACATTATGTTAGGAATTCATTAATTTTATAGCAGTAAATTGGTGAAGGGATACTCTACAATTGAAGCTTGTTTATAGGAAAAAATCCCAGGCTGGAAAAAAGTTAGACAGTATTGTAAAATATGTGAATCAGGGCTGTCAGTTAGTGTGTTTTTCATCCAAAATGATTTCAGTAGATTTTCTGTTTATTGAATTCATGTTTATTAGGAGCTATAAGCTTTAAATATTTGCCTACTTTATAATTTGATTTAAGAAGACCAAACTATTGTATCTCACAGAAAAAATATTTAAGCATTTCAAAATTGTAGGTTTTTCCCATTAATCCACTTAATTTCTTGATTATAGCACTTATGCCATTGTAGTGCTGGCCATCTATCTACCTACCTACCTCCCGACCTACCTACCTACCTTCCTATCTATCTAATCATTTCTATAACTAGACTATAACCTCTTTAGGATCTGAGTTCAGTTTCTACTACTAGTACCTAAAACAGTGTGGATGCCTGGCATAGGAACATACTCATATGATGTTTGTTAAAGAAAGGGGAATAATTAATCAGTAGTTTTCACCAATGTTGGGTAGGCCCAGGACTAGTTGTTCTCAGATACTAGGGAATTAGATATTATTGTTCATATCTCACAGAATAAAAGTAAAAGAGTGTATTGTTTGCTATTGCAGAATAAGAGAGTACCACAAACTTAGAAGTTTAAAATAGCACAAATGTATTAGTTCACAGTTCTGTATCTCAGAAGTCTGACATGGCATGAATGAATGGGTTCTCTGCTACAGTTATCACAAAACT